>NW_020837962.1:23295983-23318092 GCF_003676395.1 Aethalodelphis obliquidens
ATATATATATATATATTGGCACTCATATAATTGTTAATGCAGTCCAAGTTACCTAAATAGTGGATTCCAAAGAGTCTTTAAATTAACTCCTAAATGCCACCAGTAAAATAGTAAATGGAATTTAACCCCAACTCTTCTCAAATGCCAGGAGACTTTTAATAACCCCAAACAGGCAGTAAACATTTAATTTTCATTTCTGCACAGAAATCACACTCCGGTCTCAATGGGCCTCAGTCTACCACAACTGCTAGAGGGTTAGGCAAGTTTTAAGTGGAATCTCTTTTGGTGGTTTGGTCAGTGTCTTCATTGACTCCAGGATCATCTCAATTTTTTTCATGTCCTCTCTGCGTTTCAAATGGAAGAATCAAGAGCAGTGACCTTTGCAGGTGGTGTGAGCTGGACATCCCTGGCTTCCCTCCTGTGATCCCAGAATAATGGTTCTCCCCTCCTCCCCCTGCCGTTCTCACTACTTCGCCTTCTGGTGTTTTTATGAAGAAGAGGATAAAGAGGAGGTACTGTTCTCTCTTTTTGAATAGGCTGTGTTGAATTCCTTAGCTGGCACCATTCCTCCACTTCCCCCTGGTACCCAGTACTGTCCTGCTACTCATCAATATACCTGGAATTAAAGGAACATGGAATCAAAACCAGGCCAATGCTTTCTCGCCGTCGGTTCTACAGGTCCTCTTCCATCATGGCCCAGAGCCAGGTGGGAAGACCTTGTTGCTGGTGGTGTTTCTTCTCTGAGTCCTTCCCTTTCTCTCCCACCTGCTTCTGAAAGGAACACAAATGTCCTAAGCTCTCTAGCAAGAGGAAGAGGGATGAGGCCAAGGACGATGGCTGTCTCCTCCCCTGGCTTCAGTACCTGTCCACAAGCACCCTGGTCTCTGCAGGGTCAGCCTGGAGGCAGCTGCCCATTCACAAAGAATCGCCAAGACTGTGCTATCGGGAGGGCAAAGGGAAGACCTACAGTGTATTTGCTTGAAGTTGGCTGAGAACCATCCTGGGTGAACTTGATCCTTATCAGAATTATCCCAGTAACAACCAGCAACAGCTATCACTAAGCAGGACCTTTAGAATGTAATTGGAAAGTACATTTCTTGAAACAGATTTTTCAAGCATGTTACTACTCTGAGGTTCACATGAGCATATTCTTTCTCAGACAATCTTCTTCCTAAAAAGGGAAGGCGTGGCCTAGAAGAAAACAGTCACAGAGGCAAGATCTCAAGTTGACAGAACAGAAGCTAGACATTAGAAGCCGGGCTCATACCCTAGGGGAGACACTCATAGTTCACCTGCTGCATGACTCAGCCAGAGACCCCTGGAAAGCTGTCACATCATGGAGCCGTTGTCCTGTCCTCTTCAAGGCAAATGTCTAGAAAGAAAACATAAGGGAAGATGTTTTTAAAAACCAGGTCTTAGAGTAAAAGTCCTGTGTTTTAAGAATTGGTGTATGAGGACTGCCATGGCAACCATACATCCTCCCCTCTCCCCCTCCCCCCTCCTCTTCCTCCTCCTTCTTCCTCTCTTTCTCCTTCTCTCTCTCTCTCTCTCATTCCTCCCTCCCTCCCTCGTTCCTTCCTTCCTTCCTTCCTCCCTCCCTTCCTCCCTTCCTTCCTTCCTCCCTTCCTTCCTTCCTTCCTCCCTTCCTCCCTTCTTCCCTTCCTCCCTTCCTCTCTTCCTTCCTCCCTACCTTCCTTCCTTCCTTCCCTCCTTCTTTCCTTCCTCCCTTCCTTCCTTCCTTCTTCCCATGCAGCACTGGGGAAACCTATGGCTCACACATCTGCCCTACTCTCCAGTAGTTAGGAGCTGCTGAGTGTACATAAGGGACACTATGTGTTTTGCCAGTCCAGCCTCTGTCAGCTGAGAGGCTAGCCTCAAGCAGCCCAGGCCCAGGTGGACAGCAGGTGGGGCTTCTTTCCATCCTGCCAGACTTTCAAGTTTTCTGTTACCTGTGAGCTGAGTCATACAATTAAATCTGAAAGATGAGGAGGGGACAATGTCCCAGTATGTTGACCTCCATATCCGAAATGATTTTCCACAAATCTAAATCAGGATATGTCCTGTTAAAGAATCTGTTCTAATGAGTAAATTTTTTTTTTCATCAGAAGACTTACAGAAGTATGAAGATCAATCCATCACTTTCTGCATGGAACAAATCACCTTTCTTGAAATAGCACAATTACTCTAGATTTAGAATGTGTGAGAATTTGGAGGCAGAAGATTATGTTGCTCTGTACAATGAGTTCCTACAGACTGGGAGGTGATTGATTGCAAAGGTGCCAAAGGTTACCCGTCCTCAAGAAACTCTCTCTCCTGTACCTGAAGTCTTGACCGGCTCCTTATTTGGTGTGGAGCCCTTGTAGCTCTAGAAGGTGTCAGGCAAGGCAAATGTATATCTTGGGAAGGGAAATGCAGCCATGGGTGATGCACATGGGCTGGTGGTCCAGTTATAAAGCAGAGAGCAAGGTCTCTGAAGGAAATGTACAGGCGTGTTTGGAGGAGGGTTTGCAAGGAGGCAGGGAGGCCTGAAAGGACTGTCTGGGAGATCACTCTGATAGTCAAGAGAGAGGGGTCTACTGATATAGGCCACCTTCCAGTAGCTCCTCTCTTCAGCTTCAAGTCCATGAACCCCATGCCCCATCCCCCCCATTTCACTCACTGTCTGTTAGCTATCTGCCTGATGTTCTCCAGAAATACAGCAATAAATCATTGCAGATGTAATGTGCCTCATGTCTCAGTTTCACAGCCTTTTTACTTTCCTTTCTATCTAGAATGTAAACTGAAATTAAATCTTTCCCCTAAAGAGCCCCGAGCTGTATGAGGATGTTATACTAAAAGGTGGTAAATCAATCACCACTGAGATGGAACAACCCAAGGAAGCATTTCCATACCCTCCATGCGCTGGGTGTCCCTGCAGCAAATGCGCCAGAGTCTGCGTCAACTCTCTCTCTCCTTTTCCATATTTAGATTTTAGGGAAGGACAGAAAGCTCTGGTCTGCTTTCCATTTAACTTTGATGTGGAAACAGTACAACATAATTTGGGTGAGGCAACTAAATTTTTGAAGGTTCAGTCTCCACACATTTAAAGTAGATTTAGGGACTTCCCTGGCAGTCCAGTGGTTAAGGCTTCATGCTTCCACCACAGGAGGCGTGGATTCGATCCCTGGTCAGGGAATTAAGATCCCACATGCCACGTGGTGCAGCCAAAATGTAATAAAAAAATTTAAAAAAAAATTAAATTAAATTTTTTTTAAATAAAGTAGATTTAATAATCTAGGATTCATAGTGCTGTGCTAACACTTTACTGAGATTAACTTTGTTTCAAATCCACTGTGAGAAATGAAAGGTAGAATGATTCCCCTTCTTGGTTCAGTCCTGAGTGGAGCTGGGCAAGCCCTGTCTGTGCCCCACCCATCAGTCTTGCCCTTACAGCTTCAGGGCACACAGTCCAGTCCACCTCCAGCACCTGCACCTCCTTGCCCCAGGCTTTCCTCTGAAGCCTGGGGTCTACCTTGACATCCATGCAGTGCACAGGAAGTGCCAGAAGCAATGCACCAACTCCCAGCAGAGCAGCCTTCAAACAATGACTAATGGCAATAGGTGTGTAAATGCATCAGCTCCCTCGCCCCTCAAGTGAGACAGTCCACCCCGGGTTTTCAGAGCTCCACAGAGGATTAAGTTCACAGTGTAAGTTGATTGATAACTGACACTTTGTGGCCTTCCTAATTTTCCCTGTCTTGTTTCACCCACCTCCCAGCAGTATTTCCTGGGGTGATCTCCTAAATGTTCTCTTGGTACTTGAATTCTTGTCTCAGGGTCTGCTCCTTGGAGAACACAACCTAAAACATTGCCCGTATGAGGATGAGACAAGGAGCCAAAGTGAGGAAGGTAAATGGTTCCACTTTGGCAGGTGCAGTTTATCTTCTGAAACTTGGAAGTCCGTTCGGTTATTACATTTTCAAGACACTGCTCTGTCTTTCAATACCTGACTTAACCAACCTAAGCAGCTTTACTTGGTCAACAACACACACTCTGTTCCCTTTTTTTTTTTTTCTAAAACTCTCTGAGCACTTATGCATAATGTCCACATCATATCATTCTTCTTTTTTTTTTTGGTCGTGCCACGCGGCATGTGGGAATCTTAGTTCCCTGACCAGGGATGGAACCCGTGCCCACTGCACCCATGCCCCCTGCAGTGGGAGTGTGGAGTCTTAACCACTGGACTGCTGGAGAAGTCCCATATCATTCTTACAAAAGTGTTTATTGAGCATCTGGCATGAGGTGGTGGAGAGAGGACTGAATAGGGAATCAGAGGCTCTGGGTGTTAAATGAGGATTACATTCTCACAGTAAAAGTTCAATAGTAATATCTATATCCAGAAGTGTGTACAATCTCACTCTGAAACAGCTCAAACTAATGTGCTAAAGATGCTTTTTCTGCATCCTTGGTTATCGTAAGAAAGACAAGACCCTGGGGTCTCCAAGTACCTTTAATGGAGGTACTATCCAGTTAAAAAATCTAGGGTAGCCTTAGAGGAAGAAATCCTGGGCAGAAGACAGCACAAAGGTTCAATGTGCATGAGAAGGAAGAGGTAAAGTTGATAATGAAACCACATCACTCTCAGGAAAGCTCAGGTCAACTTTGCCATGAATCTTTGTTTCATGGGTGTCAGGAACTCTCTCAACAGCAACACTGGAAATTCTGTTAGGGCAGGGAAAAAAAAAGACTTCTATTTTGTATGTCTATCCATCCAGTTAAATTGCTTTTCTTTCCATCCATCCATCCATCCATCCATCCATCACGTCTTCTCTCCCCTCTTTCTTCTTTCCATCCATTTTGTCCTTCCCTCCATGCCTCTTTCCATTCTCCCTTCCATCCCTCTTTCCAATAACCCTTCATCCTTACCTTCTCCCTTCCATCTTTCTTCCATCACTTTTTTTCACCTCTTTTTTTCAACCAGGCTTCCTTCTTTCTTTCCTTCCTCCATTCATGAATACTCTTAAAAGTGGCACTGGGACCTGATGATTAAATGTCACACTGCTGTCAGGCTACCTGGTGCAAACCCAGGTCCAGTATTCCCTATACATACACCCTTGGGCAATTTGCTTAAATTTCCCATCTTGAGGTTTCTAGCTTTTTTACGTATAAGCTGGAGCTAATAATAATCCCTACTCCACTGGCTTATTCTGAAGATTAAGAAAATTAATACACATATGATGCAAACAATAAAACTGTCTTGAATTACGTGTTATAAATAGTAGTTGTTATTATCAGTATACTTTTGATATTGGGTTAAAGCCTACAAAAATAAATGTTTAAGACACAGCCCTTGCTTATAAGAGGATTCTTATGTCTGGAGAGAGTTAACACAGCATCCAAAGATGAACAAGTAATTTACTTCTCAATAGGAGGCTTAGCTCACTATGTTCATTTCCTAAAGTGCATAATTCAGCATTATCACCTCTGACAAATGGTGAAATATTTGAGGGTCTTGTGTTTTCAAAGCACTGCTGCACTCTTCCAACCCCCAGCCTTTGCCCCATTTCAGTTCCATTCTATCAAGTATGTTCTTCTGAACCTTGATTTGTACACTGAGTTTCTTGCCAACCTCTTGCAATACAATGTAACATGAAACGCAATATAATATTCTTGTTGGGGGTAACAGTGGTTCAATAGCACGGTTTGGAACTCTCACCACTGTGAGCATGATTTAGGCCCCTTGTTATGGGAAAGGTCTGCTTGTTCTTTCAGCTCTATTGAGGTGAGGCCTTTCAAACAGTGACTGCAGTTCTGACACTCACAGTTAACTCCTTTTCTCCTTTTGGTACCTTATTATGTGTTTTGTTTTTCAAATCCCCAGGACTTCAATACACACAGAATTTAGAACTACCACGTAAAAATTACCAGGCTTAGTTTGAGAACCTAAGCAAGGAATAGCTAAAGTTTAATTTGAGGATCTATTGAAACTCCTACCAGGACATTTGAACAAACCTGCCAAGTCTCCTATGTCCAGAACCAGAGCCTTTACAGATTTGATGACACAGACAAGCTGACATCCAAAATCTTCATGATCAGTCAGAAAACAGATATTTACCACCCTCAGCAGGAATCCCTATTTTGAAATGATTGTGAGTGGAGTGTGAGACAAGGATATCTTAGATCATGCAGTAGTAACAAACAAATCCTGACATCTCAGGAGTTTAGCACAATAAAATTTCTTTCTGGCTCATGCAAAATCTGAGGCTAGATTATGGGAGCTTGCCTCCATCTTGTAACCCAGGGATCCAGTTTCCCTCATGTAGTATTTCTGACATATGAACCTGTGGTTTACAAGGTTAGCAAGAAGAGGAGAAGGAAAAGGAGGAGACACATCAGCACTTAACTGGCTCAGGTGGGAGGTGACATCCATCACTTCTACTTAGGATCCATTGACCAAAACTTGCCTTATGGCCCCCTCCTAACGAAAAGGACTGGGAAATCCAAGTGAACACGTGGAGTATTTGTGGCATATAAACAACTCATTCATAATTTGTGTAGATGTAGACACTTGAAATCCATAAGAGAAAAGAGATACCAAATGGATAAAGATAATGGATGATGTGAATTTTTTCTAAATGGCAATGGAAATACTGGGGCAAGAGTTATAGGGACTAGAGGCTCAATCCAAAACAGTCCCATCGCCAGCACAACATATCTTGAAAGTCTCATGGTTTATCTCTAAAATTAAACTCTTCATGAGTTTAAAAATACAAAACTTCAGCTCTGTTCCACAAAGACTGGGAAGATGACACATGCTTATTCTTTAGAGATCTCTTAGCACATCGTGTGCCTTTCCAAGGATTTGCCTTCCCTGGTTTAAGAAGCATACTCTAAATGTTCAATAAATGGTTATTAAATGGTAGTAGTGAAGGTTCATTTAAGTTGCAAGGGAATGTCATTCTGTATCTGAAGGCCCTTGGCTTATTGTTGAGCATTTGCCTGGATGCCTTGAATGACCTATTCTAAAGTGCAAGTTCATTGAAATCACAGTGCTTTCTACCCTTTTAAATTAACTTTTATTTGAATCTCCTCAGTGTCCATTCACAGAGGGCAATGAACCCAGGACATGTGAATCTGTTCAAAGCCTATTCAAAGCCCTAAAACTAACAAGGGCCTTTTATCAGAATTTCTTCTTCCCTCTCTAGCCCCCTTCCTGTCCAAGCCAAAATTTTCCCTGAACAACAAAGACAAGTTTCAAACTAGTGAATCCAAGAGATACATTCTTGCCTTCAAAGGACAAATAAAGAGAGAAAACTTCTGGGAAGAGGCTGCCTAGTTTCCAGGGTTTTTTTTGTCCCAGTTGCTATCAAGCTACCCACACTCCTCACTTTTTGCTGACCACTAATTACCCTGATGTCTGAATCCATGTGGTTCTCCTGCATTCTGGACCTCTTGTTACCTCAACTCTGACATCTGCCTTATTCTGCAAATCTCCCCTTGCTTTTACAACCCAATCTTATAATAGCTATTTAATGAGAGCTGTGTTACCACATGTGAAATAACTACTTCACTAACCAAATATTCATTGTGACCCTCTTGTTTTCTAGGCACCATGGCGGGTGAGAGGATAACATGAGCAAGATGGGGTCTTTGTTCACTGTGCAGTTGAACCTCTAGAAGCAGATATAGGCAAAGCAATGAACACAAATAAGATAATTCTAGATGGCAATCAACACTATAAAGAAAAGGAAAACAGAGTGAGGTGATAGGGAGTGGCTAAGGCCAGGGGTACCATGAACAGAATGGAGGTGGAAGGACTCCCTGCCCAGGAGGAGAGGGCCAACTTAAATGATCTATTTTTTACCTTGTTCTAGAAAAGATTTAAGGTGACAGAATTCATGATAAATGATTTATCCAATAACTGGTCCACCATTTGGTTTACCAAGACTTAAGAATTTATTTATTTATGTATAATATATAAATTATATATATTATATAACATATAAATTATATGTTATATAATATATATACATATTTTATTGAAGTATAGTTGATTTACAATATTGTATTAGTTTCAGATGTATAGCAAAGTGATTCAGTTATATATGTGTATATATATATATATATATATATATATATAATTTGTTTATATTTTTAAGGCAAAAGATCCTCATTGCCCTATCGAAATTAGCGATATGTCTTGAAATTCTTCTTCTTGTTCCTGTTTAAAAATTTTAAAGTTCATGCTAATCTGTTCTACTCTCAATCAGACTCTAAAGGCGGTTAGAATCAAACACTTTTGCATTAAATTTCAGTGGAATTTCCCAAATCCATTTCAAAAGTTTAATTGAGTATTTGAGGAAAACTAACTATATTTCTGGCCCCCAGGAAGCTCAGAGTTTAGCTGGGAAGACAAGCATAGAAAAGATAAATTACAACCTGGAACTCTAGGGAGAATCATCCTGGGGCCAACACATACATTCCTGCTGGGCACCCTGGCAAGTGCATGCTGGGGCCAGGGGTGACACACAGTAGGCACAGCCGTGGAGTGAGCTAGAATTCTTACCCTGCAGGGTTTGCTCCCTTCCTAGGAGATCATACATGGTTCTCATGGAGCTCCCTCTCAATGTTCCGGAAATGGCAGCTACTCTTAAAGTAGGCAAAACTGTTTCCCTGTTTCCTGTCTGATATGTGAAGAGCTCACAGAACCTCCAGCTATTCATTAAATTCTTTAACATTGACCAACGTCTTCCCTTCCAGGGTTGGGGATGGTTTGGTACAGTGGCTCCCAATCTTGGCTGCACAGCAGAATCACTGGGAGCTTTTAAATATTCTTGTGCCCAAGCAGTTTCCAGACTAATTATAATCCACCAGGGTAACCCTGAGCTGGGACCCAGGCACACAGTGTCCTGGGCAATTCCAGTGTGCAAAACTGAGAGTCTCCAGCTTAATGTATATTAACATCTGAGAGGAGCAGCATTTAGGATAAAATTCATATTAAGGTAGAAGTAGCTGATATGATTTACTTATTTTTTAATAGATCTTTATTGGAGTATAATCACTTCACAGTATTGTGTTAGTTTCTGTTGCACAACAAAGTGAATCAGCCATACGCATACATATATCCCCATATCCCCTCCCTCATGAGCCTCCCTCCCACCCTCCCTATCCTACCCCTCTAGGTCATCGCAAAGCACCCAGCTGATCTCCCTGTGCTATGCGGCTGCTTCCCACTAGCTAACTATTCTACATTCAGTAGTGTATATATGTCGATGCTACTCTCACTTCGCCCCAGCTTCCTCCTCTCACCCCATGTCCTCAAGTCCATTCTCTATGTCTACATCTTTATTCCTGCCCTGCAACTAGGTTCATCAGTACCATTTTTTTTTTTTTTTTAGATTCCATATATATGCGTTAGCAACCCTCTTGCACTGTTGGTGGGATTGTAAATTGATATGATTTACTTTTACATGAGGCTCTTTTTGATAGGGGAAAGGATAAGGAAGGAGCCTTCATTGGATTGTCACCTGATCCCTTTGAGCCTCTGTAACTTGAATTAGTGATGATGATAAAAACAAAAGACTTTCAGTGCAGGTTACATTATTTTTAAGCTTCAGATAGTCTTAAATGTGGGTATCTTAAGTCCCACTTTAGAGATGTTGAGCGGTCAAATAATTGACCAATAGCTTATAATGAGTGAATGATGAAGGCAGGAATCAAAACTATCTCTCTGTTTTCTATGTTTTATCCATCCTCCCCCCCTCCTGCCCCCCACCACCAAAGGGCTTAATTCAAAGGATAATAACAAAGGGCATATACTGTGTCTGCCTCCTAACAGAGGCAGGCTGAATAAACTGGCCTCCTTCAACACTCCAGGGAGAAGGACTTTTACACACGTGCCTTCTTAGAAGGCAATTCCCAAAGTGGATGTAGCGGGGGAGAACTTGGGAGAGGGAAAGAGCAGACACCTAAGATTTCCCAAGCACAACAGAGCAACAGGGGCTGTGGGCTAATCAGAGGGGGGCCTGGTTAACTGGGCAGCATATTTAGAAGCAGAACGGAAGGTGCCAGGCTCCGTACTGGGTAGTCACCTGTGGAAGTGAATGTGGATTATGTCAATTGCTTACTAAGGGCTTCTAAATGCAAGGTGGAGGCAGGCAGCCCGTGACCTGAATGGAGGCCTTCTGCCTCCTGAAATGACATGCTGTCTGGCCGCGCCAATCTAGCCAAGATCACATTAGACCCAGGCCTCCAGCTCCAGGCTGTCAAAGAGTATTGGATTTGATGCATTTTCTGAGCAATAAAAGGAGACTTTTAATTTAATTAATCACATCCTTGATTGCATTAACCACCCATGTGGCCAGAAAGTACAGCTTTGACCTCAGGCCACCAGACACTATCTATATTAACCTCTCAGGTGTTGAGGACTCAGGGTTTTTGTGAAGGGAATGATTCATTTTCCTGCTGATCAGACACCTGATCAACAAGAAGCTGGACAAAATAACAAAAACAAAACACTTTAGGTACTGGCTTTAGATACTGGAAGCTCTGAAATAAAATTCTAAATCGGGGGATGGGTAGGACAACATGAATATTTCTTTAACAACCTTTGATCTGAGGAATTCAGAACCATTCTCTTTGAACCAATGAAACCTTTTATCCTCAAAGGTTTGAAATTCCTGAGAAAGCAAAACACTGATTTCAAGGTGATAGGCATTAGCTGGGTTTGATCTTGACATTCTGGATATTGGGGCATTGGTAGATGGGACTGAACACTCAGACACCATATGTTGCTGACAGAGTCAGTCTATTTTTAACCAGAACTCAAACACACATTCACACAAAATCGGGTGGTTTAGGGAGTATTGAACAGTAGCATCCAAAATTATATTGACAGGCTGGGCAGAAGGGGGAAATGTAATGAGCTGACACACCCTAGTGAGGAAAGTCATTTTTCCAATGAGGTTAGAAAACCAATCTGTTCAAAAGCAGAAAGGGGTATATAGCTTTGAACAGCAGTAGGTATGAAAAATACTTATTGATTTTAGTAGATGAGAAAGCCAATATAAATAAAAAATGTGATGCAACTGATAGAAAACATTATCGTGTTAGTCTGTATAGAGGTGCTGTTGGTTCCCTGCCCAGATCTGCTTTATGGGGCCGGTGCTCCAATCCCTCAGCCTCTGAGATTGTTGGCTGCCGGGAGCTCAGAGCTGGCCACATTGGCTAAGCATTACCTTTGGTTTATAGAAGCTATGTTGCTTGGGGGGTATCATTTCCTCTGGGGTGGCCTGCAGCCAATGACTGGTGGAATTGCAGATACTGAGAGGCTGATGAGATCCCTTGCCTTTGGGAGCGGAAGCGATGCTGTAAGCTGTCGCAATTCACCTTCTAGAGCTCCTTATGTGATCAGGATGAACTCTAGCTGAGCCCACATGTGTGATATTGTGATTTATAAAAAATGCAGTCTTCCCTCAGTATCCAAGGGGCATTGGTCCCAGGAGCCCCTACATATAACAAAATCTGGGCATGCTCAAATCCTTATATAAAATAGTGTAGTATTGTTGGGCCTCTGTATCCACGAGTTGTGCCTCCTCGGATTCAATCAATCTCAGATGGAAATTTGGGTCCACGGTTGGTTGAATCTATGCATGGGAAACCAACTGTATATTTATTGAAAAAAATTAGCATATGAGTGGACCCAAGCATCTCAATCCCCTGTGGTTTAAGGGTCAAATGTGCATCTCTGGTCTTTGTCCAAGTCTCTGGCAGAGTTTCTAAAACCCTTGGAATTTTATAAGAGATGAGAGTGATAAAGGTGTATTTTGTTATGTTAATGAGGTGACTTTTGGAAAGTACCTGAGGTTGGAGGCAGGTGATTAGAGGGTTGAAAGTTCTGGGGAAGGGAAAGGGCTGAAGATGGAGTTTAATCACCCACGGCCAGGGACTTAATCAATCATGCCTATATAATGAAGCCTCCATAAAAATCCCAAAAGACAGGGCTCAGAGAACTTTAGGGTTGGTGAGCAAGTGGAGGTGCTGAGAGAGTGGTGATCCTGGAGGGAGCATGGAAGCTCTGAGTTCTTTCCTCATCCCTTGCTCTATGCATTTCTTCCATCTGGCTGTTCCTGAGTTATAGCCTTTAATAATAAATTGATAATCTAGTAAGGAAAATATTTCTCTGAGTTTTGTGGGCAGCTCTAGCAAATTAGTAGAATCCAAGGAGGGAATCATGAGAACCTCTTGTTTATAGCCAGTCAGTCAGAAGTACAGGTCACAACCTAGGATTACAATTGGCATCCAGAGTTGGAGTGGGTCATTGGAACCTCTAATTTGTAGCTGGTGGGTCAAAAGAAAAGCACAGACAACAATAACCTGGGCTTGTCACTGACATGTGAGATGGGGTGAAGCAGGGGGCTCAGTCTTATAGGACTGAGTCCTTAATTTACGGAATCGGACGTTACCTCCATGCAGATAATATCTGCATTCAGTTGCATTCTCAGACACCCTGTTGGTGTTTAAGAATTAGTTGTTGGTGTGGTAAAGAGCCACCCCCCTCCCCACCACACACACACTGGAAGTGATGATCAGAGCACCCAAAATAACACCCTGGCTCAGCTCCTCCCCCTAGTCAAACTGCTTCCTTTCCTCCCCTTCTTCCAAAAGAAACATCTCAAATAATCACTGCCCTATTCTACCAGGCTCCGCTTACCAGGAACCTAGACTAAAGCATTCTGCATTCATGAAGAAGGGATATTTTACCAATCTATCATGTAACCCCTGAAAAACTGTGCTAGATTTGGGGCATCTCACCTAAATTTGACCTCTGCCACCCAAGAGCCTGGCTTCAGCAGCACCTTCCATCACCTGCCTGGACTCCAAGATCATCTCTTCCTCACTAATGAATGTTTCAAAGCTTCAGTGAAGCTTTGGGCTCTAAGCAGTCCTTCTGGACTCTCTGGAGGGGCATCATTTGGGAGGGTCCAACAGGTCACATATGATAAATCTGCTTTGACATTCAAGTTCAGATTTCTGTCCAGTAAACCATCAGTGCCCCCTGGCAGCTACAAGAGTACAGTGAGTCAGCATCTCCTGAACATTCATCCATGTTGATAAAATCAGGAAGACCAAACACTGTTTTTATTTCTCTTTGATCGCACATCATTGAAATAATTTCTTATTCTGATTTGCCAGCTTTTATTGATAGAAATTAGCATAATATTACACCTCATTTGTACACCTCATCTCTTCCTATATATGCTTCATAAGTGGTCCCTAAGATATGTGAGAATCTGACTCTTCTTGAAATCTAGAGACCATGAAAGATGTTGGGTGAAGTGAGAGAATGTACTTCTCCTTTCAAGGGAACTTCCTCAGTGGAGGGTCTTCACCGTGTCTAAACAGCCTTATCAGAGGTGAAAGGTCCTCTCTGCCAGTCAGGGAGGCTTAACAGGAGTGAGGATTTGGGATCTTACAAGTTATCTGAAGCCTCCAATGTTTCTCTGTTCAAGTTCTCATCTTCCATAGCCAATGCTCTAAAAGACTTGAGACTGCAAATGCAGCAGACATATAACATAATTATATCATCATATAACAACCACCAGGATCAAAATATTGTTTAATTTCTAGACCTGGAGTTGCAAGAGATAAGAGATTAAAGAAAATCATAGAAAATGATAGTGATTCTTTTAGTGAAATAAAGTCCCTTTGGTTTGCAGCCTATAGTGAAAATTAAGAAATGCGACCTTGTTGATCTCTTTTCTCAAGTCCAATACCATTAGAAACAATACCTTATGCTTCAGTCCTTGAATCTCTTTATACTATTTTGTGGAAGTAGCCAATTCATCTCCCAAAGCTGTGACTTCATCCCTAATTACCAGAGATAAGCCTTAAATTAAATTTTTTCCTTGCTCTGTCAGAGTCCAGCCCTTAATACTAACTGAATCCTCACTGCCAATAGACCCAGTGAACCTCTTATTTTCCACATTTCTTGGAGAGTCTCCTAATAACCTGCTTCTGCTGCCTGCCCACTTTTTTTTTCTTTTTTCATTAGCATAGGACCGAAAGGGCAGCGTTTATTGTGAGGCGCCATACAAGGAGTCCAGGACAGCCAACGTTCAGAAAGCCCGAACTCCTCCATACAGTTCAGCACGGCCTTTTTATTTATTTTTATTTTTGCTGTGTTGGGTCTCCGTTTCTGTGCGAGGGCTTTCTCTAGTTGTGGCAAGCGGGGGCCACTCTTCATCGCGGTGCGCGGGCCTCTCACTATCGCGGCCTCTCTTGTTGCGAGGAACAGGCTCCAGACGCGCAGGCTCAGTAGTTGTGGCTCACGGGCCCAGCTGCTCCGCGGCATGTGGGATCTTCCCAGACCAGGGCTCGAACCCGTGTCCCCTGCATTAGCAGGCAGATTCTCAACCGCTGCGCCACCAGGGAAGCCCTGCCTGCCCACTTTTGTTACCAATTTTCATATCAATGTGTTCTTAGTTACAGGCTATGATACCAACTGGATGAGTTAGGTAGAAAATACAGTTTAAAAGACAATGTTGGATAGCTCATGGAACACTCCAAGATCATCTCTTCCTCACTAATGAATGTTTCAAAGCTTCAGTGAAACTTTGGGCTCTGGGCAGTGAACCTTCTGGGCTCTCTGGAGGGGCATCATTTGGAGACACCCTTAAAGCTCTGCAGCTGAGGGCGATGCCCAAACCATACAGCAGTGGAGGAAATAGCTAACGCTATGCCCTTGACATGGAAGTATCTTCTGCTGCAGTTAGTCCTACTGCTGCTATTGCTATTCCCAGAAACTTGACTTTCTTGCATCCACCTCCATGGCTCACATGGCTGTCAGTACTGCTTCAGAAAGGCTGCAGTTGCCATGGCTGCCTGATAAAGCACTCTTTGTGGAATTTACTTTTAGCTCTAGAGCCAAAGACCTGCAGGAGGGGTGAGATTGACTGGCAGAGCCTCACAATATGTGCAAGTCCTAGTTTTAAGGGGGATGGAGAAAATAAGCATATGGCATGTTTGACTTTTAAGGTGGAAGGGAGCTTCAAAATCCACATGGAAAGAATCATATCATCATGGAGGTGGCAGAGGCCAGGTTTTCCTCTTGCATTGCCCAGCCTCCAACGCAATATTCCAAGTTCCTGTTTCGCACCTTGTGAAGCAACCCATTCTTTGGATGGAGAGCTCTCAGTGTTAGAAAGTTTAATACGGTGCTAGTCAGGTACTTTACATACTGCTGCTATCAATAAAGGAAGAGCCAGACCTACTGCTATGTGCTTTATGTCATTATCCTATGTGATCAAAATTCATGACTAAGAAGGAGGTGTTGTCCACTTCACTTCATTTTATGGATGAATAATTTGAAATGTGGAGTGATTAAATGGCTTGCCCAAGATTGCATAATGAGAAGATAGCTTGAATGAAAAGGCTCCAGTTGGGCTACCCTGGTGGCGCAGTGGTTGAGAGTCCGCCTGCCGATGCAGGGGACACGGGTTCGTGCCCCGGTCCGGGAAGATCCCACATGCCGCAGAGCGGCTGGGCCTGTGAGCCATGGCTGCTGAGGCTGTGTGTCTGGAGCCTGTGCTCCGCAACGGGAGAGGCCACAGCAGTGAGAGGCCTGCGTGCCGCAAAAAAAAAAAAAAAAAGGCTCCAATTCACTCCTCCCTGTCCTCACACTCTTTTCCATGTGACTTTTCAGTTCCTCCCTTCAGGGGCAGACTTGGCTTTCCTGACCCTTGACTTTGGGCTTGGCAATGTGACTTAGTTTGGCCATTGGAATGTTGGCACATGTAATACAAGCCAAGGTCTGATTGACACCATATTGAGTCATGTGGCCCATGTTGCAGAATAATAGAAAAAAGTTCAAATTTTTAAAAAAGAAGAACAATAGAATTTGACCTACAATTAGGTGCTGAAATGAGTGGCATTGTTCTTTTGTTTGTTTTGGTGTTGGTTGTTAATAAAAGAGTTCAAAGAATGAGAAAATAGTGAGGGTGAAAATGAGCAGGTCAAGCTTTATTGAGCAGGCAGAACATGAATGGGCCTTGAAGAATTCAGGAAATTGTGCTGCCATTGGTCAGGGAAACCCAATCACAAAGAGGAGATGCACGTGGCAGAACAGTGACCAACATCTCCCTCATCCCTTTCTTCACACCCAGCAACAGAAGAAAAAATACAATCTTTTCTTCTTCTTTATAACTCTTATTTTCAATGCACTTTTTTCCCATCATGTCACTGTAGAGAATAAAATAGAGTTGAGTGCTGTGATAAGAAGCCTTCCAGCCCAGCTGTGTGTGTGTGTTGCTCTAAATATTTAGATAGAGCGCTTGTCAAAGCACTTAGGTAGGAAAAGAGATGAATTCCATTATAGGGAGAGAGAAATTCCATTATAACTTGAGCACAAAACAAAGTAGGTGCAAGAATATGAGGTAAAATTTGTGTTTAGCTTCATCGAATTTGTATTTGGCTGTTCTCTGTTAAGCCACACAGGAAGAACTGAAGCCATTTACCATGTATCTAGCATGGCAAAAGTACGAAGGAATCTAGAAAATGGTGTGTTGTGGAATTATTTGGAAATTGATATTCTTACTTCCTGAGGCATAACTGTCTCAGCTTTCCTTATGACATTTTAGAAGTATTATCTCACTCATACAAAATGGGAAACTCTTCAAGCCTATGAAGAATTAGACATTAATTATACTAGACTGTGAGCTTTTTGAGGGCATTATTTGTTCAAATACATGTTTCCCATATGCTCAATATATATCTTTTGGTTACATTGAAGGTAGAACTTAGTTCAGAACTGGGATGGGTATTCAGTGTAAACCATTCCTATGGATGCCCTTCCTTCTTGTCTTCTCCAGGAAATATATCATTTGGAGCCTTGTCTGTGTCTTTAAACTATGCCTTGTCTTTAAAACTGTCACATCATTTCATTATTTCATACCCAACTTTATATTCTACAAAATTGGCTTCCTTCCCAAGAGAGCATTTCATTGTACCAGATTGAATTCATTAAAAAAAAACGAGCTCATGATTAACCAACAAGCTAATTACTTGATCATTTACCATGAGGCAGAGAAGCAACTGGTCCAAACAGGCACTATAATCTGGGTCATTTTAGCTGCTGGCTGAAGGATTCAGGACGACCATTCTTTAAAGTGCCTTGACATGTGATGGAGAAATCAGACAAAACTCTTAACATCTCTGAGCCTCAGTTTTCCCTTCTGAAAATGGGTGCTAAATCATAACAATCAGTGATTTTAGGATATACCACAAATATGGTGATACCATGGGTTAAACCCTATCCTTCATAAATATGGTGGCTCTCTTATTATAACATAGCCTCTTGCACTTCTCCCCATCTCAAGGTGCCTAAAATATTTTTGTCCAGTTTGGTCTTTTCTTACAGACAGAGTTTTTTGCAATCTGAATATTTTCCTGTAGACAAGTAAAAGCTTAAAGTGTTATTTTGCCAAGACTCTGTTTTTTCTCCAACCTAGCTTTGAATAATTTTTTTCTTGCTTCATCTTAATCTTGATAATGTGGAGAATGCAGCATTTATAATTAACATTACCCCATGGGATGGGAGGAATATTGTATCCTTCAGTAGTGCTTTGGAAGAAATCTGTACTAGACAGTAACTCTCACAGTTATTTACTATGCATTTGTCTGCAATAAAAAAATTATTTAATGTACTCCAATTGTTTTACATTCAGTTGAGCTCAGCTATTTTGGGAAAGCTAAAACTATTTGACAATAGATATGCCCTAGATCCACAGGACTCAGAACACTCATGTGGCTGATAACTTCAGCAGGGGTTAGTGTCCCATTTGGTGGGCAATCCAATTGCACTGGAATGGGAGGAAATAAAATGTCCAAAGCTGGTCTCTTTCATGCTCTGGCTTGGTGTATGGGGGAACTGGGACCAAAGGTAAGATCTTACACTTTGTTGGACAGAGCCGGAATGTTGCCTGTCAGCACCAACCATTCACAAGACCCAAATTTTGGGCCAAGAAAGAAATATACTAAAAGCCTGGCATCAGCTCTCCATTAGCCCCAATAATTGACATTCAAAGACTCCTGACATTATGTCAAGTCAGGCTAATCATCATTTATGGGTTCTCTCCAGAATTCTTTTTGAAACCTCTTTAAAATAGCCCCCTCCTGAAGAAAAGAAGGGAATGACATTACAATAGTGTTAGAAGTACAAGATTATGACATTTCTCCAGTATTGGGGGATTCTGCAAACTGAGGAAAGAGGTAGATAGGATTTAACAGGGAAATTATCAGAGGTTGACTTAGACCAAAAGAAGCTCAGTCTACACCATTTTTCATCTTTAGCTTAGAGATACAATACATGATGTAACCTCTATAATAAGGAATTGCTCCCTGAGGTGGCCAGAGGACATAATATAGCTGTGCCGAGCCGAGTGAATGCCTGCCAGACTCTGGAATTTTGCTAGGGATTACACACAAGGAAACGTAGGAACTGCTAACAGAATTCTATCCGTGCCTGTGTACAAAGTGAAGATAGTCAAAGGGATCCAAACATCAGTAGTACACAATCACGATGGATCCCTCTTCAAGGAAGAGACAACTTTTCCCCCCAGCAGTACGGTGACCTCAATGCCTTAATACAATGAACACCCTCTCATGCAAAGTTAGTTCAAAAAACTGAAAATGTATTTCTAAGCTAACCCCTTTGGCCAAGACAGTAAAAGCAGAAATCCAAAGGAATAAGTGAAGAGTGAAGCAGGTTGGTACTCTGAAGATTTAACCTAACCCCTGCTTACCTTAAGTTTTTATTTTGATGTCAACATGGGAAGGAGGATAAACCCAAAGACCACCCAAGCCAGAATAAAGCCAGAATTCCAAAGGCCCACACAATCCTTTGAAGAGTAAGTTAGAGTTATGAAAAGAAAAACTCTTCCACATAAAGTAAGGGTTAGGATATTTGCTTGTCTTAAGCATGCCACTAAATAGAAGAAAAAAATGCCTTGAGAAATACTAAGTATATGCCATTCCTCACTAGGAACTCATAGTCACTATGTTGTCTGAAAAACATCAAGCTAAGAATGTATTTTAAAGGCATCCAGGGGAGGCCATGCTCCTCTGAGTCAGGCAGAAATAAAATCAATATATTGTAGATGAAGGTACTTCATGCTAGGTGTCAGACAATTGTCACGGATGAAACACCGAAGACTCTGATTTGTAGTGAAGCAATGTCAACCACACTTAAGGAAATGGGGCACTGTGCTTGAGAATCAGCTGAAAAATAATAAAATCATCATCATCATCATCAAATATACACACACAACTGAATATCTAAAAATGTAAATATTGGAAGTAGCTGAACATTACAGGATACTTAGAAGTATGTACATATCAGTATGAAAAATATGTTTAATTTATTAAAAATAAAAGAATGGGTAAATATGAGTAAGAAGCAAGAGACTATATAAAATGGTCAAGCAGTTTTGAAAAGAGAACAAAATTACATTCACATAGATGAAAAGAAAACACCATGATTGAAAGCTAAAGTAAGCAGCTGAAGTGAGGGGTTTTAAACTTTTGCATTTCATGGTGCCCTAAGTATCTCAGTAAGTTTTTCAAGAGGCGTTTAGGCCCAAATAAATGCCCTACAGTTCCATATATGAAGTAGTTAGGTGAGGTTGAAACACTTAATAAGCATTTGTCATAAGAACTTAGTAGCCATTTGAAAATTAATAAGAATAAATTGAATAAAACATAATGATTCTATTTCTTCCTAAATAACCATTTTTATCTAACAAAATTTGTGTACCTGTTGGGCACTGCAGAACTTTTTAAACTGTAGATTCATGTTGGTCATGAGCAGCCTTGTTTCCTGCTTCACATTGATTTGTGTAGTACCTGCTTTTGGTCACAACAGCTGCAAAAGTCATGACATCACCAAAAGGAAGGTTGATACTGTGAACTACCTCGAGGTAACAGCGCAGTGTCTTCCTACCATGTGGGGTTGAGTTTTGCCATGTTCCTATCAGATATTTAAAATACTCTGTGACCTCTGTGAGCTCAATGTGTCACCTCGAGGCAAGTCAGTGGCAGGGGTTACCTGAGTTTGGGAGCCATAGATTCAGACACCGCTACATAGAGAACTGAAGAAATGATCCAGAATGCAGCACAGGTTATCAGAACAGCCAGGCAACAAACCAACATGGTGGATATGGTAAGAAGGTGTTTTATAAAAGGGAGAAAAGAAGAGAGAGTATAGTGGAAAAGTGATGCTTAGGACATAAAATCTGATCATTTTCAAGAATTAATGAAGGCCCAATAGCCATAAGACTTATGAAGCACAGTGAATCCAAAGTAAAATGAGTAATTAAAAACAAAACAAAACAAAACATATTATCACCTGGACCTCTAACTTTAAAATTTCAGGAGAAAAAAGAAAAAGAAAAAGAGCACCTTTAGAGAAAGGGGAAGTTACAGAAATTAGGCTGGCAGCTGCTTGTTCAACATTAACAGTGGAAGCCAGAGGTAGTGAATAATGGTATCTTCAAGATGCCATTGAGGGGAAAGTAACTCAATTAGAACTCTCTACAGAGTGAAATTACCTTCTGAGAATGATGGAAAAGTAAAGGTGTTTCAAAAGCTGACAAAAATCGAACATATTACTAGAAGACCCTCACTAAAGAATCTCGGCCTCTGGGAAGAAGGAAATGTAAATAGAAATAAATTGTTCAAGATAAGGGTAAATATCACCAAATATTATGTTTCAAAACACACTGATAACAAAACCTTCATCTATGAGAATACAATAAAATAAGTCGTTCCGTGTCTTAGTTCTAATAACTGCATATAAATGGGAATGGAGTTTGATTCAGGTTAAAATCCACCGAGGTCTTTATATTTTTGAGAATGTGGATAAAAATATTGATTAATTTTAGACATTCTTAAGCTAACATAGTGATAAAAAGACTGAAATACCTATTAAAACAGTGTAAATAAATGCTATACCTACCAACCTAGTAAAGAGAGAAAAAAATGAATGAAAACACACACACACACACCCCCCCCAACACACACACTCACACTCAAAATTCTATTCATTGACAAATTAACAGATCAACCCCCCAAAATGCTGATGTGCATTTGTAAATAACTTATTAAAATTAATGTCAGGGACTTCCCTGGTGGCACAGTGATTAAGAATCTGCCTGCCAATGCAGGGAACGTGGGTTCAAGCCCTGGTCTGGGAAGATCACACATGCTGCGGAGCAACTAAGCCCGTGCGCCACAACTACAGAGCCTGCGTGTTACAGTTACTGAATCTCACATGCCTAGAGCCCCTGCTCCTCAACAAGAGAAGCCACCACAATGAAAACCTGCATACCCCAATGAAAAGTAGCCCCCACTCGTGGCAACTAGAGAAAGCCCGTGCACAGCAACAAAGATCCAATGGAGCCAAAAATAAATAAATAACTTTTAACACCTTTATTAGAGTATAATTGCTTTACATGGTATGTTAGTTTCTGCTTTATAACAAAGTGAATCAGCTACACATATACATATATCCCCATATCTCCTCCCTCTTGCATCTCCCTCTCACCGTCCCTATCCCACCCCTCTAGGTGGTCACAAAGCAATGAGTTGATCTCCCTGCGCTATGCAGCTGCTTCCCATTAGCTACCTGTTTTATATTTGGTAGTGTATATATGTCCATGTCACTCTCTCGCTTCATCCCAGCTTACCCTTCTCCCCAATCTGCCCCGTGTCCTCAAGTCCATTCTCTACATCTGCATCTTTATTCCTGTCCGACCCCTAGGTTCTTCAGAACCGTTTTTTTTTTTTTCTTTACATTCCATATATATGTGTTAGCATATGGTATTTGTTTTTCTCTTTCTGACTTACTTCATTCTGTAGGGCAGTCTCTAGGTCCATCCACCTCACTACAAATAACTCAATTTCATTTTTTTTTATGGCTGAGCAATATTCTATTGTATATATGTGCCACATCTTCTTTATCCATTTGTCTGTCGATGGACACTTAGGTTGCTTCCATGTCTTGGCTATTGTAAATAGAGCTGCAATGAACATTGTGGTACACGACTCTTTTTTTTTTTTTTTTTTTTTTTTTTTTT
>NW_020837962.1:23318492-23466380 GCF_003676395.1 Aethalodelphis obliquidens
TTTTTTTTTTGCGGTATGCGGGCCTCTCACTGTTGTGGCCTCTCCCGCCGCGGAGCACAGGCTCCGGACGCGCAGGCTCAGCGGCCATGGCTCACGGGCCCAGCCGCTCCGCGGCATGTGGGATCTTCCCAAACTGGGGCACGAACCCACATCCCCTGCATTGGCAGGCGGACTCTCAACCACTGCGCCACCAGGGAAGCCCTACACGACTCTTTTTGAATTATGGTTTTCTCAGGGTATATGACCAGTAGTGGGATTGCTGGGTCGTATGGTAGTTCTATTTTTAGTTTTTTAAGGAACCTCCATACTGTTCTCCATAGTGGCTCTATCAATTTACATTCCCACCAACAGTACAAGAGGGTTCCCTTTTCTCCACACCCTCTCCAGCATTTATTGTTTGTAGATTTTTTGATGACCCCCATTCTGACTGGTGTGAGGTGATACCTCATTGCAGTTTTGATTTGCATTTCTCTACTGAATAGTGATGTTGAGCATCCTTTCATGTGTTTGTTGGCAATCTGTATGTCTTCTTTGGAGAAATGTCTGTTTAGGTCTTCTGCCCATTTTGGAATTAGGTTGTTAGCTTTTTTGATATTGAGCTGCATGAGCTGCTTGATTATTGTTGTGATTAATCCTTTCTCAGTTGCTTCATTTGCAAATATGTTTTCCCATTCTGAGGGCTGTCTTTTAGTCTTATTTATGGTTTCTATTGCTGTGCAAAAGCTTTTAAGTTTCATTAGGTCCCATTTGTTTATTTTTATTTCCATTTCACTAGGAGGTGGGTCAAAAAGGATCTTGCTGTGATTTATCTCATAGAGTTTTCTGCCTATGTTTTCCTCTAAGAGTTTTATAGTGTCTGGCCTTACATTTAGGTCTTTAATTCATTTTGACTTTATTTTTGTGTATGATGTTATGAAGTGTTCTAATTTCATTCTTTTACATGTAGCTGTCCAGTTTTCCCAGCACCACTTATTGTAGATTTGTAGTATAGTCTGAAGTCTGGGAGCCTGATTCCTCCAGCTCCGTTTTTCTTATTCAAGCGTGCTTTGGCTACTCGGGGTCTTTTGTGTTTCCATACAAATTGTGAAATTTTTTTGTTCTAGTTCTGTGAAAAATGTCACTGGTAGTTTGATAGGGATTGCATTGAATTTGAAGATTGCTTTGGGTAGTATAATCATTTTTACAATGTTGATTCTTCCAATCAAAGAACATGGTATATCTCTCTATCTGTTTGTATCATCTTTAATTTCTTTCATCAGTGTCTTACAGTTTCTTCATACAGGGCTTTGGTCTCCTAGGCATTTTATTCTTTTTGTTGCAATGGTAAATGGGAGGGTTTCCATAATTTCTCTTGCAGATTTTTCACCATTAGTGTATAGGAATGCAAGTGATTTCTGTGCATTAATTTTGTATCCTGGTACTTCACCAAATTCATTGATTAGCTCTAATAGATTTCTGGTAGCATCTTTAGGATACTCTATGTATAGTATCATGTCTTCTACAAACAGTGACAGCTTTACTTCTTCTTTTCCGATTTGCATTCCTTTTATTTCTTTTTCTTCTCTGATTGCTGTGGCTAAAACTTCCAAAACTATGTTGAATAATAGCAATGAGAGTGGGCAACCTTGTCTTGTTCCTGATCTTAGAGGAAATGGTTTCAGTTTTTCACCATTGAGAACAATGTTTGTTGTGGGATTGTCATATATGACCTTTATTATGGTGAGGTAAGTTCCCTCTATGCCTACTTTCTAGAGAGTTTTTATCATACATGGGTGTTGAATTTTGTCAAAAGCTTTTTCTGCATCTATTGAGATGATCATATGGTTTTTCCCCTTCAATTTGTTAATATGTTTATCACATTAATTGATTTGTGTATACTGAAGAATCCTGCATTCCTGGGATCAACCCCACTTGATCATGGTGTATGATCCTTTTAAGGTGCTGTTGGATTCTGTTTGCTAGTATTTTGTTGAGGATTTTTGCATCTCTGTTCATCAGTGATATTAGTCTGTAGTTTTCTTTGTTTGTGACATCTTTGTCTGGTTTGGGTATCAGGGTGATGGTGGCCTCGTAGAATGAGTTTGGAAGTGTTCCTCCCTCTGCTATATTTTGGAAGAGTTTGAGAAGAATAGGTGTTAGCTCTTCTCTAAATGTCTGATGAATTCCCATGTGAAGCCATCTGGTCCTGGGCTTTTTTTTGTTGGAAGATTTTTAATCATAGTCTCAATTTCAGTGCTTGTGATTGGTCTGTTTATATTTTGTATTTCTTCCTGGTTCAGTCTCAGAAGGTTGTGCTATTCTAAGAATTTGTCCATTTCTTCCAGGTTGTCCATTTTACTGGCATATAGTTGCTTGTAGTAATCTCTCATGATCCCTTGTATTTCTGCAGTGTCAGTTGTTACTTCTCCTTTTTCATTTCTTATTCTGTTGATTTGAGTCTTCTCCCTTTCCTTCTTGATGAGTCTGGCTAATGGTTTATCAATTTTGTTTATCTTCTTTAAGAACTAGCTTTTAGTTTTATTGATCTTTGCTATTGTTTCCTTCATTTCTTTTCCATGTATTTCTGATCTGATCTTTATGATTTCTTGCCTTCTGCTAACTTTGGGTTTTTTTGTTCTTCTTTCTCTAATTGCTTTAGGTGTAAGCTTAGGTTGTTTATTTGAGATGTTTCTTGTTTCTTGAGGTAGGATTGTATTGCTATGAACTTCCCTCTTAGAACTTCCTTTGTTTCATCCCATAGTTTTTGGGTTGTGGTGTTTTCATTGTCATTTTTTTCTAGGTATGTTTTGATTTCCTCTTGGATTTCTTCAGTGATCTCTTCGTTATTTAGTAGTGTGTTATTTAGCCTCCATGTGTTTGTATTTTTTACAGATGTTTTCTTATAATTGATATCTAGTCTCATAGCATTGTCGTCAGAAAAGATACTTGATACAATTTCAATTTTCTTAAATTTTCCAAGGCTTGATTTGTGACTGAAGGTATGATCTATCCTGGAGAATGTTCCAAGAGCACTTGAGAAGAAAGTGTATACTGCTGTTTTTGGATGGAATGTGCTATAAATTTCAATTAAGTTCATCTTTTTTTTCTTTTTCAGGTAGGCGGGCCTCTCACTGTTGTGGCCTCTCCCATTGTGGAGCACAGGCTCCGGACACGCAGGCTCAATGGCCATGGCTCACGGGCCCAGCCACTCCGCGACATGTGGGATCTTCCCGGACCGGGGCACGAACCCGTGTCCCTGAATTGGCAGGCGGACTCTCAACAACTGCACCACCAGGGAAGCCCCATCTTGTTTAATGTATCATATAAATCTTGTGTTTCCATATTTATTTTCACTTGGGATGATCTGTCCATTGGTGAAAGTGGGGTTTTAAAGTTCCCTACTATGATGGTGTTATTGTTGATTTCCCCTTATATGGCTGTTAGCATTTGCCTTATGTATTGAAGTGTTCCTGTGTTGAGTGAAAAATATTTACAATTGTTTTATCTTCTTCTTGGATTGATCCCTTGATCATTATGTAGTGTCCTTCTTTGTCTCTTGTAATAGTCTTTATTTTATTTAATTTTATTTATTTTTTTTTTTTTTGCGTTATGCGGGCTTCTCACTGTTGTGACCTCTCCCGTTGCAGAGCACAGGCTCCAGATGCACAGGCTCAGTGGCCATGGCTCACGGGCCCAGCTGCTCTGCGGCATGTGGGATCTTCCTGGACCAGGGCACGAACCTGTGTCCCCTGCATCGGCAGGCGGACTCTCAACCACTACGCCACCAGGGAAGCCCTAGTCTTTATTTTAAAGTCTATTTTGTCTGAATTGAGAACTGCTACTCCAGCTTTCTTTTGATTTCCATTTGCACGGAATATCTTTTTCCATCCCCTCACTTTCAATCTGTATGTATCCCTAGGTCTGAAGTGGGTCTCTTGTAGACAGCATATATATGAGTCTTGTTTTTGTATCCATTCAGTGAGTCTATTTCTTTTGGTTGGAGCATCTAATCTATTTACATTTAAGGTAGTTATCAATATGTATTTTCCTATTACCATTTTCTTCATTGTTTTGGGTTTGTTATTGTAGGTCTTTTCCTTCTCTTGTATTTCCTGCCTAGAGAAGTTCCTTCAGCATTTGTTGTAAAGCTGGTTTGATGGTGTTGAATTCTCTTAGCTTTTGCTTGTCTGTAAAGGTTTTAATTTCTCCATCGAATCTGAATGAGATCCTTGCTGGGTAGAGTAATCTTGGTTGTAGGTTCTTCACTTTCACCACTTTAAATATGTCTTGCCACTCCCTTCTGGCTTGCAGTGTTTCTGCTGAAAGATCAGCTGTTAACCTTATGGGGATTCCCTTGTATGTTATTTGTTGTTTTTCCCTTGCTGCTTTTAATATTTTTTCTTTGTATTTAATTTTTGATAGTTTGATTAATATGTGTCTTGGCATGTTTCTCCTTGGATTTACCCTGTATGGGACTCTCTGTGCTTCCTGGACTTGATTATTTCCTTTCCCATATTAGGGAATTTTTCAACTAAAATCTCTTCAAATATTTTCTCAGTTCCTTTCTTTCTCTCTTCTTCTTCTGGGACTGTTGTAATTATAATGTTGGTGTGTTTAATGTTGTCCCAGAGGTCTCTAAGACTGTCCTCAATTCTTTTCATTCTTTTTTCTTTATTCTGCTCTGCAGTAGTTATTTCTACTATTTTATCTTCCAGGTCACTTATCCGTTCTTCTGCCTCAGTTATTCTGTTATTGATTCCTTCTAGAGAATTTTTACTTCCATTTATTGTGTTGTTCATCATTGTTTGTTTTCCCTTTAGTTCTTCTATGTCCTTGTTAAACATTTCTTGTATTTCCTCCATTCTATGTCTGAGATTTTGGATCATCTTTACTATCATTACTCTCAATTCTTTTTCAGGTACACTGCTTATTCCCTCTTCATTTGGTTGGTTGGTCTGGTGAGATTTTACCTTGCTACTTCGTCTGCTGTGTGCTTCTCTGTCTTCTTATTTTACTTAACTTACTGTGTTTGGGGTCTTCTTTTCGCAGGCTGCAGGTTTGTACTTCCCATTGTTTTTGGTGTCTGCCCCCAGTGGCTAAGTTTGGTTCAGTGGGTTGTGTAGGTTTTCTGGTGGAGGTCACTGGTGTCTGTGGTCTGCTGGATGAGGCTGGATTTTGTCTTTCTGGCTGGCAAGACCATGTCTGGTGGTGTGTTTTGGGGTGTCTTTGACCTTATTATGATTTTAGTCAGCCTCTCTGCTAATGGGTGGGGTTGTGTTCCTGTCTTGCTGGTTGTTTTGTCTAGGGTGTCCAGCACCGTAGCTTGCTGGTAGTTGAGTGGAGCTGGGTCTTAGCGTTGAGGTGGAGATCTCTGGGAGAGCTTTTGCCATTTGATATTATGTGGAGCTGGAAGGTCTCTGGTGGATGAATGTCCTGAACTTGGCTCTCCCACCTCAGAGGCTTAGGCCTGACCCCCGGCCAGAGCACCAAGAGCCTGTCAGCCACACGGCTCAGAAGAAAAGGGAGAAAAAAAGAAAGTAAGAGAGAAAGAAAGAATGAATGAAAGAAAGAAAGAAAGAAAAAATAAAATATAGTTATTAAAATAAAAAGTTAAAAAATTAAAAATAAGAGAATTAAAATGTAAGAAAAAAAGAAAAAAAATAGAAAGAAAGAAGAGAACAATATAACCAAAAAAAAAATCCACTAATGATAAGAAGCGCTAAAAACTATACTAAAAAATCAAACAAACAAAAAACGGAAATGGACAGACAAAACCCTAGGACAAATGGTAAAAGCAAAGCTATACAGACAAAATCATACAAAGAAGCATACACATACACACTCACAAAAAGATAAAAAGGAAAAAAAATATATATATATATATATATATTAAAAACAAAGGAGGAGAGCAACCAAATCAATAAACAAACCTACCAATGGTAATAAACTCTAAATACTAAACTAAGATAAACCTGAAACCAGAAGTAGATTAGATGCAGAAAGCAAACCCCAAGTCTACAGTTGCTCCCCAAGTCCACCACCTCAATTTTGGGATGATTCATTGTCTATTCAGGTATTCCACAGATGCAGGGTACATCAAGTTGATTGTGGAGATTTATTCCACTGCTCCTGAGGCTGCTGGGAGAAATTTCCCTTTCTCTTTTCTGATCGCACAGGTCCTGGGGTTCAGCTTTGGATTTGGCCCCGTCTGTGCATGTAGGTTGCCTAAGGGCATCTTTTCTTTGCTCAGACAGGACATGGTTAAAGTAGCAGCTGATTCTGGGGCTCTGGCTCACTCAGGCCAAGGGGAGGGATGGGTAGAGTGCAAGGCGAGTCTGCGGTGGCAGAGGCCAGCGTGGCATTGCAACAGCATGAGGCACACCATGTGTTCTCCCAGGGAAATTGTCCCAGGATCACGGGACCCTGGTCATGGTGGGCTGCACAGATTCCTGGGAGGGGAGGTACGGATAGTGATCTGTGCTTGCACACGGGCTTCTTGGTGGCTGTAGCAGCAGCCTTAGCATCTCATGCCCATCTCTGGTGTCCACACTGATAGCCATGGCTCGCGCCCATCTCTGGGGCTCATTTAGGCAGTTCTCTGAATCCCCTCTCCTCGTGCACTCTGAAACAATGGTCTCCTGCCTCTTAGGCAATTCCAGACTTTTTCCCAGACTCCCTCCAGGCTAGCTATGGTGCACTAGCCCGCTTCAGGCTGTGTTCACACAGCCAACTCCAGTCCTCTCCCTGGGATCTGACATTCGAAGCCCGAGCCACTGCTTCCAGCCCCCACCCACCCCTGCTGGCAGGTAAGCAGACAAGCCTCTCAGGCTGGTCAGTGCTACTCGGCACCAATCCTCTGTGCAGGAATCTCTCTGCTTTGCCCTCCACAGCCCGGTTGCTGTGCTCTCCTCCATGGCTCTGAAGCCTCCCCACCTTCACCCCCTGTCTCTGCCAGTGAAGGGGCTTCCTAGTGTGTGGAAAGTTTTCCTCCTTCACAGCTCCCTCCCAGAGGTGCAGGTCCCGTCCCTATTCTTTTGTCTCTGTTTTTTTCTTTTTTCTTTTGCCCTACCCAGGGACATGGGGAGTTTCTTGCCTTTTGTGAAGTCTGAGGTTTTCTGCCAGTGTTCAATAGGTGTTCTGCAGGTAGATGCAATTCTGATGTATTTGTGGGCAGGAAGGTGATCTCCACATCTTACTCCTCCGCCATCTTGAAGGTCTCCCCAATAAATACATTTATAAAAAAAAAAATAATGTCAGGTTAGCAAATTATCTGGCTATAAAATCATTAGACAATGCTAAACAAAAGATAATTGCATTTGTATTAACTGGAAACAAACAGAGATTGTAATTTTTAAAAGATACAATTTTAAATTGCTATAAGAAAAATACAAAGTATCTAGTAATAAATCTAACAAATTAGGTACAAGTCCTTTATGAGGAAACCTACAAGTCTTTATTAAGAAGTATTTAAGAAGAATTAATAAACCAGATTTATACCATTTTCCTGTATATAAAACTTCAAAATCATAAAAATACAATTATGATCCCCCCACATGATCTATACCAGAGGCCAGCAAACCTCATGAAGGATCAGATAGTAAATATTTCAGGTTTCACAGGACATAGAATTGTTATTACACCTACTCCACTCTTCCTTGTAGCCTGAAAGTAGCCATTGGCAATAGGTAAAGGAATTGACATGGCTGTGTTCTAATAAAACTTTATTTATAAACAGAGGCAAAGAGAAGACAGCAGACCAGGTTTAGCCTGTGGTTTGTTGTTTGTCAACTCCTGATCTCTTTAGTGCAATTCCAATATCAAAATCCAGAGTAATGTGTTTGTGTGTGTGTGTGTGTGTGTGTGTGTGTGTGTGTGTCTGTCTGTCTGTCTGTGTAATTTAACAAATGAATTCTAAAGTGGCTGTGACCAAGTGCTGGCCTAAGAATAACCAAAATATTCCCAGGAAAGAACAAAGTCACTTATCCTACCAGAAATGAAGACTTTATAAAACTAGAGCTATTAAGACAGTGGGCCGTTGAGATAAAATAGTCAAATAGATGAACGGAACAAGATACAAAGCACAGAACTTGCTATTGTATATGACAGTGGTGTCCCTGCAGATTGCAGGAATGGATGGCCATTCAATCTATGGTGCTGACACAACAATCTCTCAATATGGAAAGTGAGTGCAATTAGACTTCTACCTTAATTCAGAGGCAAAATTGGATTCTGGGTGAATTACAGACTGGGTGAATTACAGAAATTAAAGGTACATTTAAAACCTTTTAGAATAAAATATGAAGATATCTTTCTTATCCTGGAATAAGGGGAACTTTCTTAAGTAAGACAAAAAATAAACATTCAAAACTTAAAAAAAAAATCCTATAATTTGCTGAAGTTAGACCAGCTGTTCATCAAAAATATCTTGATAAGAGTACAAAGAAAAATAAAAAGCTGATGGGAAAATTTTTACACATACCAAAAAAAAAACCCCATGGATTATTATCTAGAATATATTAATAACTTCTAGTTATTAAAAATATAAACTAGCATAATCAAAAAAATGCTCAAGAGACATGAACGGACATTTCATAAAAGAAGAATTATAAATTAGGGGTAAACATTGGGAAAGATGATAATTTTCAATAATAATCTGGGAAATGTAAAATAAATATGCAGTACAATATTGTACAGCCCACAATTTGGGAAAAAGTAAAGAAACATAGTGTACCAAGATTTGGCTGGGAGATGCCACTGTAGAGAGTATAAACTGTTAGATACAATTTAGGAAACACTTTGAAATTATCCACTGAAGTTGAAGGTATTAATACCCTATGATCCAGAGATCCCACTAGTGGGCAGAGAAACTATTGCTTGATTACACCAGGCAGACATTAAAGAAAATATTTATTGAAACATTGTTTACCAAAACAAAACACTTCAAACTACTCTAATGTAGTATCCATTTTACAGAATGGATAAATATGCTTAGGTATATTCATGTAATGTAATTCTATATAGCAGTGAGAATGAAATAATTACAGATAGACACACTGATATGAATGGATATTAAAAGCATAATATTGAATAAAGGAAGCAAGTCCCAGATGTACCAGAAGAGGTGCATTAGAGTCTATGTATTTAATGGTCAAATATGTAAAACAAAGCAATGCCTACTGAAAGCTACATCAGTATGTGTTAAAACTATCTTCAAATAGGAAGCATAGAGCAAAACTTGAGAAATTTGTTAACTCTGGGTGGGAGGAAGGGAAATGAACAAGGGGATGATGAAGTGTTTAAAAGGATTTGATGATTTTCTGTTTCTTAATGTGGATGATAGGCATACACATGTTCATTTTATTATTCATACACGTTATAAATGCTTATTGTATGTATTCATAACATGAATTATGATGTAACGTGTATCACAAAGAAGTAGAAACTTAAACAAAATAATATCAGTGAAAAATGAAATAGCAAAAAGCAAAGAAGCATTATTTGCAGGGTGTTAGGGCTAGCATACTTCTAAAATTTTCAAGCCATTTCCAATTTAAAAGGGCACCAGGCTAGGAGCATTTGACCCTTTCTCCCGCAACGTTACTTTAAAATGTTTGTAAAGGCTGAGCAAAAGATAGAAACTTTCATCTTCACTGGAATCGTACATGGCAAACAACCTATTGCTAGAATCTGAAGGAACGGACTCTAATTTTAGATTGATGCAGCAATACTGAGGAAAAAACAAGAATTCAGTGCTTTGCATCATGGTAGAGTGGCCACTCTTCCAAGTGAAGACAGGATGCTTCATACTCTAACATCATCACTACACATTAGATCCCATGAGGAGCTTTAAACAATAAATACTAATGTCTGATGCCAAATTCACACTAGACACAAAAGGATTAGAATCTGTTAGGATGAGTCCAAACACATTTAAGTTACCCAGGTGATTCTAATATGCATCCAAAGTTAATAATTACTAGTCTAAGAGTTCTAGTTTTTGTCTCTTTAAAGTGGAGGAAGAAACTCACAGCAGTTGCAAAGCAAATGAGTGAGGAAGACATATACGTGTATATGTGTATATATATTTGTGTATATGTATGTATATATATACACACCTATATATCTGATTTTATTTTCCAGTCTTTTACAGTTTTCTCACATATCTCTAAATAAAATGTAACATTCTTTAAAACAATTTCCCTTTGAGTCTTTCTGACTCAAAACTTTGCTCTTATAGAAACAATAATTTTCTCTTTTGTCATTCATATTTCACGGTTTTACATAACAATTGTATACATAGAGTAACAAGTATGGTAACAATTATATAGTAACTAGTATGGTTAGCAGTACTAGATTTGGGAACTGATACAATTGATTCTTGAGAAGTATTAAAGAAAAGCATAACCATGAATGCTTGGCATCTTGTGGGCATCAGGTTTTTGCAGAAGAAATAAAGTATTTTCATTAAGTATAATCTGGAGATCATTTAAGAGAGAGAAAACAGCAAGACAAAATATTTGTGCATGTGACATTGTCTAAAGCACTGTTAAGCAGGGGTGGAGAAAGAATTCTGGAACAACCACATACATTCAAGTATGGCCGGGGGCAAGAAGGAGGAGAGAATTCCACCCCTCAGGGCTACAGAACTCCATCAAACACTACCTGATTATTTCTGAGGAATTCTGCTGGAATCTGAGCACAGCAACCTGTCCTGGAGCTGTGGATCTGAGAACAGAAGTGACCATCCCCAGAAGAGAAGAAGGATTTAGGGAAATTCACACACCTTATCTCTATGTCTCCTCCTTTGAAAATGAATAAAGAGGAATAAAAACTACTCATAAGGTACGAAACAAGAAAAGGGAACATCTTCTTGAACACTTAGAGAAAGAGAAAAAATTTAAATACGTTGTTTGTTGGGTATGTTTAAATCAGTGGATACTCGGAGGGAACTTTTACTGACCATACGGATTAAGAGATGTCACCGAAGTTTTTCCAATTTTTTTGTGTTTCCTTTTTTTTTTCTGGTTGGAGTCTGTTTTGATTTGCATTCTCTAAAAATCAGGCCTGGAGAGAATCCAAATGCACAATATTTATTAGAGTGGTGATCTCAGGAAACACTGGTACAGGATTAGAGTAGTGAAACAGAGGGGAAGGCAGCTAAAAAAGAGTCAGCTACTGAAGATATTACCACTACAGGAATCTTCATATCATCTTGCTGAGGAGCCCTGGGAAATAGTATAGTGTAAACCAAGGGGGTTTTCCCCAAGAGTGAGGGAGCTGGGGTAGTTATCCACCAAATTCTCATCCATCATTTGTCAAGGACTATTTCTGGGGTCATACAAGGCTCATACAACTCTTAAGGTCACGAAAGGCTTACTCAGAATTTGGGTCAGGTGTATTCCTGCAATCATTCTGGCAGAGGCATGGGTGTTCACTACCTTTGATGTCCGTGAGTGAGGGTCAAGATGATACGGAGAACCCTCATCTTTATCATAGACAGCATCTTCTGTTATGTATTGCATTTTCTTACTTAAAAAATAGGACTCTCTGAAGACATCCTCCAAACCTTCTGCCTGGTGGTGCTTTTGTGATTAAGACTTGCTAATTTCAAGCAATGGAATCTACCACCTGTACTCTATTCTCTAGAGTCATGCATTATTGGTGCCTATCTTTTAGTGATGTGTGAATGCTGGTTCAGGGAGGAGTTATGGATAATGTTATACTAGCCTAACTGTTGGATATGCCCAGGTGTGTTGTATAGTTGAAAAGGAGCTATTTGCAAACAAGTATATCACTAGATATTAGTTGGCCCAACGGTATATATTTAGCATGAAATCCCCCAAAATAAGCATTAAAGTTTTTCACATTTGCTTTTTCTGGTTATATTTCTACCTGTTGCTTATGAGATACAGAATATGTTGGTGATGGAAAGGGTCATGTGACTGAATTAAGATGTTGAATATGCCTTTGACCTGTTCATGAAGATTCATATTTCCTATTTTCAGGACACCAGTAGACATCACAGTTTTAAGCCATTTTCCAAGTGATTCAAGCCAGACTAGATTTAAAAAGAATAAAGAAAATAAACTTGAGGTGCTGTCTAAGAATATAAAAGCAGATGAAAAGAGATTAAAATGAAAAGATAAAATGTGATAGAACTGAGGACAGAGAATCAGCCTAACAATTGAAAGTGTAACTGAAGATAAAACTATTATTAATAACACAGAAGTAAAATTTTTAAAAATAAAACTTTCATAAGACCTTCTCATAAGCCTTTCCTGACCCCCAAACCAACTTGCTTTAAAATACTGAAATAGGTTACGATAGTTTAGGTAAATGTCAACAAACATAGAAAAATTAACAAATGTTATGAAAAATATTTTAACTGACATCCAAAGAGAAATATCAGGTTCCTACAAAAAAAACCCCACATATATCAGGCTGGATGGAGATTCTTTTATGCAACATTAAATGATGGAAAGTGATGCAATCACATCTACACAGTTTTGTGGGAAAACGTTTTTTTTTATCTAATTCATATTTGATAGCTACTATTTGTTTAATGTATATAAGGCACAAAAAATAAATTAATATTTGTTGAAGTGTTCAGATACTATAATGCCTGAGTGCCCTCATTAAAAACAGGACATGACCACGGGCTCCAAATAGCTGGGAGAGAAATAAGAATCAATAATTCAAGAAGAAGGAAGTCATGATACACAAATATGGGTGATGATCACTGAGACAAGTTAAAATGAAATTGCTTATAAACTTGTGATAAATTTGGACACACAATTGAATGCCAATTTCAAATTTGTCTTCTTGAAGATAATACTTTAGTATTTAAATAATTTTTAATTATAACTATCTGGGTCTGAAAATAAATATCATGAAAAATACATGAATTTGGGGGAATAGCAAGCAGAACAATGTAAAAGTGTGAAATTGCTTTTCTTGCATAAAAGGAAATCAGACTATTATTTTATGCTTAACTTTGATGTATAAAGGATTTTAAGTTGAAGAATATTTTTGAAAATCTTAAATGTAACCATGAGGGCTATCATATAGAAGATGTATTATTTTAAAGAAGAGGAAATGATAAAATCAGAGGAAATTAAGCAATATAGCAAAGAAGAGAAAGCAAATGAAACCACAATGAAGCATAAAAATAATAAGCAGAAAGGAAACATCCAAGCATAGTAAGTATATCAATTCTGACAATAAACACAAATGAGTCTGGCTTCTTTACTAAAATATAGACATTCACAGATAGGTCATAAAGCAAAAGCCCAACTATTTGTAGCCTACAACTGATAAATAAAAGAAAATGATGCAGAAAGTTTAAAAAAAGGCGATGTGTAAAGTTACCCTGGGAAATACAACTTAAGTAAAGGTAGAAAAGGCAATATTAATATTAGACAAAGTAAAATTGAAGGCAGAAAGCATAAAAACAGTACAAGGAGAATTGTTTATAAAAGTTATAATCCTCATGAGGCTAAATGTGCTGGAAAACAGAACAACAAAATAGACACAGTCCCAACTGAGGAAACAAGAGATATACATATAAATACAATAGATTTGGGAGGATTTATTACACTTCTCTAATTTCTGACAGATCTAGGAGACATTAAAATAAATAAAAAACTAGATGACTTAAGTACAAAATAAATGAGGTTACATTTTCCTCAAGTATCCATGGATTATTTATAAGAAGATATTTATGTACTAGAGCCCAAAGAAAATAATATAGACCATTTACAGGCTTCTTGTATGAGTCCCAACACCAGCCTGGGTATTAGGACTTGTTCCTTAACTGGGAATGACCCAAGACTTATTGGCTCCTGAACAACATGTGACTTGTCCTTGTGTGTGACCCCACAATAAATATTTCTGGGATCACTCAGGAGTATTTTTCTATGTTCTCATATATATACCTCTTATTTGTTGGGTGGGAATGGAGACCTCCCATCCCACGTCTGCTGTCTTAGATGAACAAAAAATATGAAAGAAGGTAAACTTATCATTATGTCCATCTGATATGATTTTCTATAGGAAACCTAAGAGAAACAACCAAAAAACTACTTTATCAAACAATAAAGTAGTTAGCTATAAGGATACAAAATAAATGTAGGGAATATAATTCCTTCATATATGCAAAACAATCAGTTGGAATATATAATAAAAGACAAGACTCCACTTACAGTAGCATCCGGGATAAACTTAATAAGAAATATTCAAACTATATAGGAGGAAAACAATAAATAAGACTGAAAAAAAAGACTAGATGAGCAAATGAAAAACCTGAGCCGTTTTTTGGATGAAAAGATTCTATATCATTAAGAGGTCAATTCTCCCTATTAATTTATGAGTTTAACATGACTATGATAAAAATGCCAACAGATTTTTTTTCTGGCATCAGTTAAACTGATTCTAAGTTCTCCCAGAAGAATAAATTATCAAGAATAGTCAGGAAATCTCTAAATCTGAAAAGCAGTGAAAGAGACCAAGCCCTACTCAAGATAAAGATATGCTATAAAGCCTCACTAATTAAAGCAGTATTGACACATGAATAGTCAGACAAATGGAACATAATAGAATTCAAGAATGATTTCATATGCATGTAGTATTTATAGTGGTTGGTGGTATAGTTGAGGTGGTATCTCAAATTAGTGGATTAGTTAAGGATGAATTGTTTTTTTAAACAAACGATATTAGTATTGTCAGGTAGCTGTTGGGGAAAAAAAAAGATGGCACTGGATCCATGTTTTATGTAGTACACTGAAATAAACTTCAAACAGAGTATATTTTTAAAAGAATTCAAATTAAATACGAGCAAATTTCTTTATAAATGTAAGTAGAGAAGGCCTTGCTAAAATGGCTCAAAACCAAAAGACATAAAAAGTTGATGTTAGGAAATTTTTAAAAGTTTTAAAGTCTTACATAAAAAAATAGGAAATGTCAAAAGAAGCATAACCTATTTTTAAAAATTAGTAACTCATGGAGAAGACAAAGGACTTGTACTTGACTATGTAGAGAGATTATTAAAAATGAGTTAAAAAGATGCAATTCAACAGAAAAGTAGGCAAAGATAAGAACAGAGAAATAACAGTACACAGAATTTAAAAAATGATCCTTAAACCATTTGTACACTCTTTCTCATGAAAAGTAAAATGCAAATTAAAACCATGATGAGATGCCACAAATAGCAAGTGTTGGTGAGGAGATGGAGAAAAGAGAACACTTTTGCACTGTTGGTGGGAATGTAACATGATGCAGCCACTATGGAAAACAGTATGGAGTTTCCTCAAAATATTAAAAATAGAACTACTATATGATCCAGCAATTCCTCTTCTTGGTATTTATCCAAAGAAAACAAAAACACTAATTCAGAAATATATACACACCCCCATGTTTATTGCAGCATTATTTACAATAGCCAAGACTCGGAAACAACCTATTTGTCTATTAACAGATGAATGAAAAAAGAAAATGTGATATATATAGTGGAAAATTATTCAGCCATAGGGAGGAAGGAAATCATGCCATTTGCAACAACGTGGATGAACCCTGAGGGCATGATGCTAAATGAAATAAGTCAGATAGAGAAAGACAAATGCTGCATGATCTCACTATACCGAAATCTAAAGAACAAACAAACGAACTCATAGAAACAGAGTAAATTAGTGGTTGTCAGGGGCTAGTGGTGGAGGAAATGGGTGATGGTGGCCAAAGGGTATAAATTCCTTGTATAAGATGAATAAGTTCTGAGGATTTAATGTTTAGCATGCTGACTATAAGTTCACAATAATTGTACTGTATACTTGAAAGATAAGAGAGTAGATCTTAAATGTTCACACCACACACATAAAAAAGGTAACAATGTGAGGTAATAGATATATTAACTAATTTTACTGTGGTAATCATTTGGCAATATGCATGTGTATCAAACCATCATGTTATAAACCTTAAGCTTAGCAATGTTGTACATCAAATAGATCTCAATAAAGCTGGATTTTTTTTAAAAAATGAAAAAAACATCTGAAGAAAATGAACACACATTTCTCAGAATAGAAATACAGATGACTTTTAAACATGAATACATGCTCAAATTCACTCATAATTAAAGAAATGCATATTAAAATAGAAATAGGATACTGGTTTCCAATTTTCAGATTACACATTTTTACATTTGATATGTCACTAAGGCATGGACATAGCACAATCCAAGTCTCATGCATGGTTGGTGAGACACGGCATAGAAATACTAGTGTATATGAAGAGCAGGTTGACAAAAAGTATCAAAATTTTAAAGGCTCATATCCTTACAGCCAGAAATTTACTTAAATTTTTTATTTCATAGATAAACATACATGTGTGCAAGCACATATGCACATAGATATTCACTGTATAATTTGGTATACTTTGGAATAGCCAAAACAAACAATACAGAAGCTGGAGGCATTCTATTGTCATTTATTCTACAATAAATGACAGTCAACATTAACAATTTTTGATGCAAACATAGGAAAAATATTATGTAAATATTAAAAATGATGAGGACGATCTTTCTATGTACTGTTATGGGATATTTAAAAAGTGCTAAAAAGCAAAGTTCAGATGGCATATATAAAACTATATTTGAGGAGATTTATAAGATATCTATATTAGAATACTTCTGGAAGATTATAGAAAAAATATTAAAAATATCTATTAGCACTAATTGCTTCTAGGAATGAAGCTAAGTTCTAAGATGAGGTCTTACTTTTCAATGTATATTTTTTTATGCTTTTTGAAAATTTGACCATATGCTTGTATCACTTTTAACAAATTAAACTACCTAAAATTATATAATTAAAAATAAAAGGAGATCCAGGCAAACAAGTATCATCCCTTGGAATTAATTCCATCCCCACAAAGAGTTCAATTGGATCCTGGAGGACTCAAATGTTTTTCCAGGTAGAAGAAGTTTTTAATGGTTTGTTTTCATTTTGATTTATTTTATAAGCAGAGCCAGTTTTCAAAAGAGCTTCTTCCAGGCAGCTAAATGCACATACCTTTTCAAGCCTATGTGCATACGAATCACTTGGGGTTCTTGTTAAAATGCATGTTCTGGTTCAGAATGCTTGGTTTTGGCCTGAGAATCTGCATTTCTAACTGGCACCCAGGAAACTTTTCCATGCAGTACACCGTGAATAACAAAACATCATGTTCAGGAAAGCATAAATGAATCCTTTTTTTTTTTTGTAGCATGCACTGTTTTGTTCTTTCTTCACTCGTTAAGACTTGGTCATAATCTCAAGCGAGAAACTCTTTCAGCAAACAGGAATCACTGGATTAGAAGTTTTCTGCCTTGACTTTGGCTTCTACTCTGTCATCTGGCAAAATGGTTTCCAGATAAATTCTTTATCTTCTTTCCCTGATCAGAGGGATTGTGCAATTACCATTCTCTCTAAGCCCTGATAATGACATGCAAAACGCCATCAGTCAGTTAAATTGCCAAAGACATGATTGAAGAATGGAGGGCTCTCTGCGGAGGAGGAGAACCAGAAACAATAAGAAGAGTTTGATTGGAACACAGCCAGGACAGATTTGGGGAAGGAGAGGCCCACCTCCTCCTTCTTGATTGGGTCTGAAGATGGGAGTTTGTGGGGAGGAGATATAACAACACGACCTCTAATTGCCCTGATTGATTGAGGCACAGTGATTGAGAGAAGCATAATCTGTACACTGCAAACTGTCTGCTCCCAACATTGGGAGGCCTACACAATCCCAGTTGCTGGCTAATTATAGTAGATCAATGTAGGCTGAAGTCCAAGACTTTCCTAATAGCTGTTTTGGAGATCTCTGAGAATAAGAGATGGGGAAATTACATCCGATTCTGTCAGGAGCCAGGAAACAGCCCCAGGTAGATTCTTCCCATCTGCGCATATAGGATGAGTGAACACAGACTAAGGATATTGAAGCAGAAAGTGCCTGTTTTTCATCCTCTTATCAGTGACCCCATGTATGGACCATCATAAAAGAACAGATCAAAGCCGCTGGGACCTAGATGGCTGCAGCTGTGTTTATTTCCTTCTTCAAGGTGTCAACCAAAATTTGAGAAATGGAGGCCTGACTGAAATCAAAGGTGTTTATTTGGGGTTTGTTAAGACTGTAGCCCGGGAGACACAGATTCAAGAAGCACTAGAATTGTGTTCTGCTAGATTACAAAATGGAAGAGGTTTATAAAGGCAAAAACTGCAGGGTTACTGTTAGTTACATGAGTTGTTTATGAAGATTGGAGCTGGCAAGAAGTAAGAGTGTGTGTTAAACAAGAATTGGTTGGCGTCCAAAATGGTTGCATAGTTATAAGGGGAGGCCTTGAGACCATCAGGTTGCAGCTGACAGGTATTGTTCTGAATATGGCTGGTGGTATCCTTGGGTCTGGTACAGTTCAAAGAAAGTTCAAGTGGTGCAGAGATGTGTTTGAGACCAGATCCTCAATGGTCACCCAACTCTGTTTTTGTCTGCTTGAACTGTGATTACTCCATTTGTCATCAAAGATTACCACAGTTCCATTTCAAAAAATGTACATATTTTGAACGTTGGGATCTAAAAATTTGAATCTAAAGATAGAAAATTTAAAATAATGCTACAGTGCACACAACAGTTTGGGTACAAAGATGGTCATTATGGCAACTTTTATAGGAATGAAAATGATGGCAACAACTTAGTCAATAATAAGGCATTGACTAAAATATCAATAACTTATGGTAATCAAACAATGCAGTAGTAGGAAGTCATTAAAAATCATAGTTTCAAAAGATAGGTGATAGGGCTTCCCTGGTGGCGCAGTGGTTGAGAGTCCGCCTGCCAATGCAGGGGACACGGGTTCGTGTCCCTGTCCGGGAAGATCCCACATGCCGCGGAGCGGCTGGGCCCGTGAGCCATGGCCGCTGGGCCTGCGTGTCCGGAGCTTGTGCTCCGCAACGGGAGAGGCCACAACAGTGAGAGGCCCGCATACCGCAAAAAAAAAAAAAAAAAAAAAGATAGGTGATAGATTTTTTTAAAAGCAATGAGCTTGTAGGTCATCTTAATTTATTTATTTTCTATATGTAAAATGGCAATGTACAACTTCTCTAATCAGAAAAGATACATAAAAGGTAAAGAATAATGCTAGAGTTGAAGGACAAGATGAGAAAACAATTATTGTAGGGAGTAGGTAAATGACCTTGTTTTAGGTAGGGGTCAGATTAGATCAGCCTCCAAAGGCCTATCAGGGCTACAGTTGTACCTATGTATATCTGAGTGGAAATACAGATAATGTAACATTGAGTGACAACTCCTGCCATAAACTATAAAAAATAATGTATTCCACAAAGACAATAGTCATTCCAAACTAATGGTGTGCTAAATGTTAGTTTTGGAAAGGGAAGGATAATTTTGCCCTGGGAGTAAAGCCAGTGAACCCAATACAACTTTATTTATGTTTCACTGTGTTTAGGATTGTTCCTTCTGCCCCCAATATTCCAGAGATTCTTTGATATTTATGAGCTTTATATCTCTTTCTCCAAGCTGTTTGCCTTTTAAGACCTGGCAGTGTCAGGCTCCCTTGTTCTTTCTGCAAGCTATAGGAAGTTGCTGTTCTTGCAGTTTTCTCTGAATCAGAAAGTTCTTTTCTTTCCTTGCTGAGAAGGCACAGACGGTAATGGTAACAAGTTGATGAGTTGAAAAGGATTGGAGCAGACTCAGAAGCACAGGCAGTGGACTAGGAGGAGAATTCATGAATTAGCATAAGTTTGTTATGGGTTGAATTGTGTTGCCCCAAAGGATATGTTGCGTCCTAACCCCTGGTCCCTGTACACGTGACCTTATTTGGAAATAGAGTCTTTGCAGATGTAATCAAGTTAAGATAAGGTCATTAAGGTGGGCCCTTAATCCAATATGACTGGTGTCCTTAGAAGAAGACAGTTGTGTGAAAACAGACTCCCAGGGAAAACACCATGAGAAGCCAAAGTAGAGATTGAAATGATACAGCTGCATTCCAAGGAGGGAACACCGCCCTACTGACACCTTGATTTTGGACTTCTAGCCGCCAGAACTGTGAAATAACAAATTTCTGTTGTTTTAAGCCACCCAGTTGTGGTACTTTGTTACTGCAGCCCTAGAAAATGAATACAGAGTTCATGAAATATGCTAATACAATGATAAAAATAATTTATTGTCTGCTGAATTTAGTTTCTTTCATATATTGTTTCTAATGTTTACAATAATCCCAAGCAGTAGATAATATCACCTTGATTCATGAATGAGGGAACGGCAACTCAGGCTAAGTAAGATAATTTTCCAGGTGGCCCAGTTAATATGCTTAGAGATTTGAGCCTGGTCTTGATAACACCAAAGACTGGAGAACACACAAAACTATACAAATGAAAAGGTATCTATAGTTATAACAATGAAATCTCTATATAATTTCAACATTTATCTATAATAATGACAAGTATAATCCTATAGAATATTTGCTTTTTCAGGGCAAGTCACAGTTTCTGCTGCCATTAAACGGCACTTACACAGTAAAACTCTCCTCATCCTTTTGATCTCAGATTTGCCAAATACCCTGACAGAACAATGCCCTGAAATTTCCTAATCATCTTCAAAAAACCACCAATTGCTAAAAGGTTTAAGACCTTAAAGGAGAAAGAGGAAAATAAAATCATGAGTGTAACCTCAACTTCTTTGCCAAGTACTTACCTGCTCATATGAAAGACTAGATTAGGGTGTGTGAGTTTTTAAATAAAACCAGTAGGATAATGGGCTAATACTTGTGCTCATAAATTTAAGAAATGATTACGGCAGTATTACTGTGCGTCACGAACACACCAAACCTGGGCCCTCATGCAGCTTTTGTTCTACTGCACAGAAGGGAAGATGGACAACAAACATATATATTTATATGACTGGGCAACTGTGATAATGTGATGAAGAAAAGTGAAGCAGAAAAGAGGGATTTAGAATAATGGGGGGAGGATGCTACCATTTGAGGTGGTTAATAAAAGAAAGTCTATCTGGTTCAGGGATTTGGGATTTTTAATATATGTTACATTATAATACCATATATTAGAAAAAATAAATTACCATAATGCATTAAAAAAAAAAAGCACCCGTGGAGTTACTGCTGAACTTTCTAGTCTATTCATATGTAAATCTTTCCCTTGATGAACTGAATACTCTGTTCTAAAATAACGTTCCTGCTACTTCCCTGGTGGAACAGTGGTTAAGATTCCGCCTGCCAATGCAGGGGACAGTGGTTCGTGCCCTGGTCCGGGAAGGTCCCACGTGCCATGGAGCAACTTAAGCCCGTGAACCACAACTACTGAGACCGTGTGCCACAACTACTGAAGACTGCGTGCCTAGAGCCCGTGCTCCACAACAAGAGAAGCCACCGCAATGAGAAGCCCGTGCACCGCAATGAAAAGTAGACCCCGCTCACCACAACTAGAGAAAGCCCACGCGCAGCAGTGAAGACCCAGTGCAGCCAAAAATAAATAAATAAATTTATTTTTTTAAAAAAGTATTTGTCGTGGGGGTATTTATGTTGTTATTTACATACATGTTTGGCTACTGTTAAAATTTGCTAATATGTTTATGTGTGTTTACATATGTATAAATAAAGATGTTTATAAAGAGGAGAAGGAATGAATCACCAAAAAATAAATAAATAATAAAATAAAATAACTTTCTCCACCATTACAAATATAAAATGCAGCTTTCATGTTTAGTAGATTATGATTCCTATGTTTAAAGTAAGTATTGTAACTCAAGGGCTATGTGATTTAATCACCTACTGCTAGAAGCACATATATACATCATCAACAGTCACTGCAGTCCAAATGTGGGGCCTCTGATCAATCATCTGAGCTGCTCAGGTAACATGTTACAAAACATAATACAGCTGCCACAATCGATGCTACAACAATGTCAGACATGATGGCTCAAATTCTGATTCTATTGAATACTCCAGAGATGACCCTTTTACTCAACCATAACAAAGAATGAAATAATGCCATTTGCAGCAACATGGATGGACCTAGAGGTTATCATAGTAAGCAAAGTAAGTCAGACAGAGGAAGACAAATACCATATGATATCACTTGTATGTGGAATCTAAAAGATGACACAAACGAACATATCTATGAAACAGAAACAGACTCACTGATATAGAAAACAGACTTGTGGCTGCCAGGGAGGAGGGGGTGGGGGAGGAATGGATTGGGAGTTTGGGTTAGCAGATGCAAACTAGTATACATAGGATGGGTAAACAACAAAGTCCTACTGTATAGCACAGGGAACTATATTCAATATCCTGTGATACACCATAATGGAAAAGAATATGAAAAGGAGTATATATTATGTATAACTGAATCACTTTGCTGTACAGCAGAATTTAACACAATACTGTAAATCAACTATACTTCAATAAAATTGAAAAAATAACCCTTTTATTTTCGGCACTCCCCCGCCTTCAGGGAAATAACAACAGTGGCCACACCAAGGAGGAGGGGAGGGTCTCGGGCAGTCCTGGAAGCCTGAATAGAGCCAGACGCACGTGCAGGTAGGTGGGGTCTCAGCTTCCACCAGGATGAATCTCCAAACTGTATCCTCCTGCAGTCTACAGAAACTAACAGAATTTCCCACTTTTAGTGTCACTTTTAGTCTAGGGCAGAATTTCCAGAAGTGTTGGAGGTCTTTGAGATGTTAACAGTTTCACCTTCAAACAACTACAGAAACAGCAACAACAACAAAACCCCAAACAGAGCTAGAATCAACTAAGTTAGGAAAAATCTGGGTTAAATAGAGTTAATACTTTTTCAGCCCAATTATCTCAGAGCCTTTAATAAGCTAATGTTAACTGTGATGCCCTGAAAGGAAAGGCAATATGTAGCATTTCCAAAGATGAGGCAAAAGTGCCTCTCAGGAGAGAAAAGTTCCTTGTAACGTGTTTCCGTAAAACCTCTGGCTAACGTTTTCCAGAAAAGTGTGATAATGAAATTATTTCCTGGCTGAAGGAAGACTTAGCATGTCATGTCTATTCTTATTTGTTCTTAAATAACTATAGTGCAGTCAGCGCAGCAGCCAACTTTAGACGAGCTTTGTCCTCAGCAGATAGGACACAGGACAGGAAAGCTTTGAGACCTGGAGTTTAGTTAAGAAAAGGAAGATTGAGATGCATCATACAGTGGGAAGCTTGGAATGCACTATTCTAGGTAGGATGGGGAGATGGCAACATTGAGAATTTGACGGAGGTGTTTTAAGATTACTGGAGATTGAGGGTAGCAATGTTTAATTTCTTAAACTTACCATTAGCCAAAACCACATCTCAAATTGCTGTGGGATCCATGTTCCCATTCTTCTTGCTCAGTCTATCTGCTGGATGGATGGTGTCTAGAGCTGGTATGCTGCCACCCAACCCACTGCATGTAACACTTCAACCCCGATTCATATTCTGGTTGAGTTACAATTCAGTATTATTTGTTTGTGAATTTACCCAAACCCAGAAATTAACTGGGTTTTAGAGGAAATATGTTGTTTTCCCTTCTCAGCATCCTCTCACCCCTCTTTGATAAAACAAAACCCCAGAGTTATTCTGGAGAACCACCTCCCTCAATGTCAACCCACATGATTTATGTAGGGTTATAATTGGGATTTTCCCAAAAGTAGCACATGTGGCAAAGACTTGGGTGCAAGTAGTTTATTTGTTAGGTGATTGCAGGAACAGGGTGAGGAGTAGGGAGACAGAGACAAACAAAGAGGAAACATCCATGAAGAGTCTACCATACAGTTGGCTTCCACAGTGGGCAACTGGGACAAAATCCTACTGGGAACCTCTAAAAAATGTTATAGAATACACGTAATAATTGTCTGAAAGCTGGGAGGTGGGGCTGCTATCCACGAACTCCATCCCCCTTTGGTTGGGGGATGCAAGGACATCAGTGCCTATGCATGTCTAAGCTGCAATTAGGCTCAAGCTGAGAGAGTCTCCATGGCTTCAGAGAAAACCCTGGTGCAGAAGAATAGATATGGCAGGTACCCGAGACCCTTAAATATACGGTTAAGTCCAAATTAACCCAAACTGATTGCATATCGCATCCCTAGAGTTACCTCGAAAACAAGGTGACTGCGTGACTCAATTAGAGGCAATAATAGAAAATTTTTTCAAGAGCTGGGAAAAGAAAGAAAGAATTTCTTTTCTCCATCAGACTCGGAAACAAGAAAATGTAAGGTTGAGAGCATCACAGTCCATTTGCAACCGTGAGTGAATGTTAATGTTAATGGATTCTGGAGAAAAGGAGAGGAAAACTGGATCCTCAGGATATTACTTGAACAGATGGAATTTGCAATGTCTAAAGTCAGACTGCCTGGATTTTTAATTTCTGTGAGCCAATGCATTTTCTGTTTGCTAAGCCAGTTTGAGTTAGGTTTCCAATAGAAAGACTCCAGAGTTGGGGTTAATCAGAGGGGTACCAAGCCAGCAGCATCAATCAGCTGAGAGCTTGTTAGAAACGCAGAATCCCAGGCCTCTCTTAGCCTTTGCTCATTCAAAGTCTCTGAAAGGGAGGCTCAGGAAACTGCTAGCCATCCAGATGAAAAGAAAAAGAAAAAAAGAAAAAAAAAATGATCAGAAGAACCTAGGGGCAAGACAAGATTAAAGATGCAGACTTACTAGAGGATGGGCTTGAGGATACAGTGAGGTGGAAGGGTAAGCTGGGACAAAGTGAGACAGTGGCATGGACATATATACACTATCAAACGTAAAATAGATAGTTAGTGGGAAGCAGTCGCATAGCACAGGGAGATCAGCTTGGTGCTTTGTGACCACCTAGAGGGGTGGGATAAGGAGGGTGGGAGGGAGGGAGATGCAGGAGGGAAGAGATATGGGGACATATGTATATGTATAACTGATTCACTTTGTTGTAAAGCAGAAACTAACATACCATTGTAAAGCAATTATACTCCAATAAAGATGTTAAAAAAAAGAAAAAAGAATCACTGACCTAATGGATACGCTATGTGAACCTGCCAGAGGCGAACATCATTGGTAAAAGAAATGAAAAAGCATCAGCATCTAAAAACACAAAGCAAAACAAGTAAGGCAATTTTAAATGTGACTTGATATTTGGAGCAAGTTGCTTTCAAAGTATATGTAATATACCCAGAATCAGGAGCCATAACTTTAACTATTCCGGGGTGACTTAGAAGGGCACTGCAGAAGTAACTGCCATATATTTTTCATTTTCTCTTATTAAAATTTTAGATGTCTCTGCACAGCGCTGCCTCATTAGAAGGCTTGAAGGCTGAAAAGTGAAGACAAGAGCTTTAGATTTACTTCTTTGGTTTTTGCTTATTCTGACCCAAACCGGACACCAGAACAATTACAATGGATTGGTTTTTTTTCTTTTCCTTATGGCAAGAGTGCCTGACGAAATTTTATTTATATCTTTTGTCCCTTGGGTTTGCTAATGCTACTAAACATGGTCACCTTTCAGACCTCGAATGGTAAAAAGTAACTATCATCTATTACCAGTTTCCATGGAAATAACCACTCTGAGGAATTAGTGGAGAGAAATAAACCCTGAATTTGATAATATTGTGCTGTCATGCTAAAGAAGGGAACAGAACTTGGCTTATTAGCTAAGCTCATGACTGCAGTCATATCTCTTTAATTTCATGGGATTTGGGGGAAGACCGATGTCCATTCAAGGAAGTAAAAATTGCGAACTTTTAAAAAGAAATAGAGATTTATTACTCCTATTACCCAGTTGCTTACAAGCAGAAGTCCAGCAGGATCCCTTTTAATCCCTAATTAAGACTTGCAGAATTCATCCATATGGAAACACTGAGAATTCTTAAGGTACAAAACAACAGTTGATTTTCTGGTATTGCTTAAACAATGTTTCTTTCAAACATAATGTAACTTGTAAGCAAAATTCTTTCATCATACATTCACGAAGTTTCCAATTCCTGTAGGAACTGTGTTTCCAGGGCTTATAAAACCAGTTATTTAAAATCTCACCATATCCTTTCCAGAGACACTTTATCATAAAAAGTGATTAGTTCTCAGTTTGAATAGAATGCTGGTCAGCTCACAAAATCCTGTTTCCTCGCATCTGGGCACAGCTAAACTACATTTCCCAGGCTCCCTTGCAGTTGGGTGAGGTCCTGTGATCTGACCAAGGAATGAGGTTAAAGTGATAGGAGCCTGTCCTCTAAAAATATTTACCACAGGACCCAGATCCTCCACTGTCTCTTTTCCCCTGTCTGCTGATGAGAGCCAGTGGAGGACTCGAAGGCCAAAGGGCAGGAATCTGCATTCTACAGCCTGCTTTTGCAAATAAAGATTTATTGCAGCACAGCTAGTCCATTTATTTATGCATTGTTTATGGAAGTTTTGCACTACAATGACAATAGTTAACACAGAGATTGGATCACTCAGAAAGCCGAAAATAATTAGTATGTGGCCCTTTAAAAATAATGTTCGCTAATGGCCAAAAATGTGGAAGTAACCAAGACACCATTCAGGAGATGAATGAATAAATAAACTGTGGTACCTAGAGATGATCATACTAAGTGAAGTAAGTCAAACAGAGAAAGACAAATATCATATAATATCACTTATATGTGGAATCTAAAAAATGATACAAAAGAACTTATTTACAAAACAAAAACAGACTCACAGACTTAGAAAACAAACTTATGGATACCAGAGGGGAAGGATAAATTAGGAGGTTGGGGTTAACATATACACAGTACTATGTATGAAATAGATCATCAACAAGGACCCACCGTGTAGCACAGGGAACTCTACTCAATACTCTGTGACAATCTATATGGGAAAAGAATCTGAAAAAAAATAATATATGTATATGTATAACTGAATCATTTTGCTGTACACCTGTGAAACTAACACAACACTGTAAATCAACTATACCCCAATATAAAATAAAAATTAAGAAAAAAAAAAAACCTGTGGTCCATCCAGACAATGGCATATTATTCACTGCTAAAAAGAAATGAGATATCAAGCCATGAAAAGACATGGAGAAATCTTAAATGCAGGTTACTAAGTGAAAGAAGTCTATCTGAGAAGGCTAATTACTAAACGATTGCATCTGTATGACATTCTAGAAAAGAGGAAACTATGGAAACAGTAACAAGATCAGTGGTTGCCAGGGGTTAAGGAAAAGGGAAGGATGAATAGGTAAAGCACAGAGGATTTTTAGTGCAGTGGAAACTGTGATACTATGAAGGTAGATACATGTCAGTATACATTTGTCCAAACCCATAGAATGTACGTCAACTCTAATGTTTAATCCATTGTTTAAGGGATTCTGGGTGATTATGATTTGTGGATGTAGGTTCATGGATCGTAACAAATGTACCACTCTGGTGTGGGATATTGATTGTGAGGGAGATAGTACACAGGTAGGGACAGGGAGAATGTGGGAAATCTCTGTACCTTCTGCTCAATTGTTCTGTGACCCTAAAACTGCTCTATAAAGTAAAGCCAATCAATCAAGCAATCAATAGTTTTCTAACTCCTGTCTAAGGGACTGTGGAACCAATAGATGGAGGAAGCCTGGGTGTCTGAATGACCTAGTGAACGAATCCTTTTTGTCCCTCCACTGACGTGCATTGGATTGTAATACAAACAAGAAACACATTTTCACTTTGTTAAATATCAAGATACAAGGGGATAAGACCAGTTGCAGAGGCTGGTCTTTGTTACAGCACTTGGGTTGCACTAACTGAACTAACGCACCAGGATACCGTACAAAAAATATTTATGCTCTAGTGCTGATAACATAGTCAAGTTGACCCCTAAATCATCTGAAGCTCTTTACACCCTGTGAATGATGCAGGACCCTGCTGAGCTGTGTTGGAGTGGAGGCTGTGGAGTCAGTGAAGACACTGGTACCCTGGCTGGGCCCACAGTGGCTGGCTCTGGAGGAGGTGACATCACCACTGAAAGAAAAGATGGAGATGGGAGCAGGTACAGGAGGATGCTGGGTGATTTGTATATAGGGATGTGTCCCCACTGAAAAAGGAACTCTTTAGACAAAGGCCTGATTATAAAGACTAAAACTGTAGATCCTCATTAAATACCTTTTTTGTGTGTGTATGTGTGTGTTTGGAAATGGTTTTGGCAGTAATTTTGGGTCCAGGAAAGCTTCCCCTTCATAAAATGGAGAAATACATTATTTTCCTGTTCTCTGTAAGAAGAGTCTATTTTTCCAAGCCTTTATTTTTCAATTCCCATGGATTCAATTTGCCCCAAGAGCTCTGAAATGCTTAGAATTTCTTTTATTATCTTTCCTGCAACACACATTTGCTACATCTTTCTTGTATTTCACTGGCATTATAACTCCTTTGGAATGAATCCTAGCATCTTCAATGTTATACTCTGAGACTTGGGAAGCAGGCTAGCCGTTTTCTTTACATTAATAGGCAGAAAAGTTCTGTCCTCGGGGAAGCTTTCTGACTGCTGACCATAACAACCAGTGTCACTTACACAATACAAAGTTTATGTGAATTTTTTTATTGTCTCCCTCCTGGAAAATTATAGTCATTGCTCATCCAGCAGATGTGTGAGGCCGTAGGCTGAGTGCATATGCTTCCCCTTTACATGGTCACTCTGGTCGGTACCCTAGCAGAGAGGCAAATCTCCTCTAGATAACAGGACAAATAAATCAAATCTAGATAACAGGACAGTTTTACAGATGTATTGGTGATTCTGATCCCTTTTGAGTAAACTGACCTCTGTCCATCTTTTGTCATTTACAGTTGCAGGGGACTTCCTCCTTTCCTCGTGTCTTAAGACGTTCCCCTGGAGGTTGATCATGAGAAGAAATTTCAGTGTAAATAATTTATATCAGGGTTGATCCCAGAAAACTTTGGTAGGGCTATGTGAAAGTGAAGCAGGAAAAGAAAGCAGCCAAAAGAGGGTGTATTATCAAACGAGTCACCACTGTAGGCTCGATCCCGATGGAGAGTTCTAGAAGCCCAGAGTAGAGCATGCCTCAGAACTATTCCACTCAAAGGACAGGGAGCCAGTTCCTACCAGTCATAGATGGAGAGGTCCTTTTTGGTGGTGTCAGACCTTCCAGTTTGCTGCAGGGGTGGGCAAGGTGGGCTTTCTTGTCTAGAGAAAACCCTTAGGCAAAGAATTGCAGATAGCGGGCTTTGAAACCTGACCTGCTGTGCACCAACAGGGTCAGGGCACAGAAGGTGGGCAGGCACTGATTGCATCTGCTATCTCGGAAGAGGAATCAGTGTTTCAGCTCAGGGCTTTCCTCAGCTCTGAATTCACAAGCATTGCCTTAGATAAAACCATCAGCTGGGCAAAGGGGCTTGGGGGCCATCTTCTTCCTGGATTTCTCCCTCTCTCAGGAATGGCTTTGTAGCTGAATGGGGTCTATTGGTGCCCAAATAAAGTAGCTTTGGGGTAATTTGGAAGGACACTTGTCTTTTTTCCAGGGTCCTTTCTTCCCAGGGCCACGAGACCTGAAATTCCACAGCTCATCAGTTAAATCATAAATCATCTGGGGGCATAGAAAGTAAATAAAGAACCTAACCTTCGTTTACCTGCAATGTGAATAAGTCCCTTGAAACTCTTTTCCTGAGAGGTCTGATATGAGAGGGGTTGTGGATGAGAGACATGTCGGTGTACTATGGGAGCCTGTGCAGTGTTTGTTGTGTGTGTATGTGGGCGGCCTGTGTGTTGAATGTGTGTGTGTTTGAGTGTGCGTGTGGCATGTGTGAAGATGTTTACCTGAAGACTCCAGTCATCAAAGTGGTACCCGCATGTGTAGGTTTCACTGAGGGAGGCAAATGTTTGGGTTCCAAGAATATCTCTACCTTCTCCGTAAGGACCGGGCCACCATGACCAAAAATCCCTTAAGCTGTCTTTCTTTGTAACTCTCTCACCCCCACCCACTCCGGGACTGTTGAATTCCTACTGTTTTCAGATTAGCTTCCACTGTTAAGTGCTGCTGGCTGGGAGGTGAGGGGGGTTCTGAAGTGCTCTTCTGTTCTCAGGTAACTCAGTGATAAAGCATGGATCTCCAGAAACCAGCAGAAAAGGCTCAGGCCCTGGGCCAGAAGACTCCAGGCACCATCAATGCTGCTTAATTTAAGTGAAGAACATATGAAACGAGGTGCCTAAGCCACAAGTCCAGACATTTCTTGAAACTTGGAGAAAGTATAGAGAGAGCACCTGAAGAATCAGAGAGAACCTGGGAAGTGGCTATTTCCTAGCAATAGTGCCTGCCTTGGTCTCCAGTTTCCTAACATCCAGGAAGTACAGCCATCCCGTCCCTACATCTAACAGAATGAGCCATGACCATTCCAAACCCGGAAACCACTGGCGCCACTGAACCCGTGGTTCTCAACCCTCACTATGCATTGGGATCACCTGGAGGGTGTTGCCTTGGTCCATGCCTTGAGGTGGACCATGCCTTGGTCCATGCCTTGAGGTGGACCATGCCTTGGTCCACCTCAAGATGCTTCAGTAATTGGTTTGGGAGCACCCTAAACAAGGGAACTTTTAAATCTCCCCAGGCAGTTCTACGGTATAGCCAGAGTTGTGAACCACTGCATTGAACGAAGTCAAGTTCAGAGAGCAGATCCCAGAGAACATCTTGGCTACTGCTGAACATCTAATTGTCATCTTAAAGTTATCATCTCCAGAACTACACTCATGATTTACCCCCAAATGCCAAATCTGCAACTCCTACATTCTGTCACTTGCTCAGAGCAGAAAGCTTGGAGTCATCCTTGACTTTTCTCTCTCATATGGCACGTCCCATCTGCCAGCAAACATTGAAAACTCTGTCTTCCAAACGCATCTGGAAAGCGATATCCTCTCATCATCTAGATCTTTATCGTCTGGATCAAATTAACATTGTTTGCTCACTTGTATTATTGCAATAGCCTCCTAGCTCATCTTCCTACCTTGGTCTTCCCATGCTCCCTTCAGCCACATCTCATATAGAGTCAGGGGAGCCTAATAAATAGTAACAAATCATGTCCCTCCTCTGTTCAAAGCCCTCCAATAGTTTCTCATTCTGTCGTAAAAGTTTGGATCTTACACGTCCCTATGTGATTCTCCCTCAGCTCCTACATGTAGAGGAAATTTCTCTGTGGAAGGAATTCCTTGGTCAAGAAAGTGTGAGAACTTCTGGATTAAACAAATTAAATAGGCATTGTAGGACTTCTCAAAAACTACAATTTGCTATATATTATTATGAAGCTTCCAAGGAGATGTTGTAGGCAGGGCCTTCCAAACTCAGCCAAGAAAACCTTTTTGGAAAAGATTAACACTGTCCCCATTTTCCACTGACAATGATGTTAACCAGCTTTGCCTGCTTATGGGAAGGGAAATTGGACAAACCTGACAAAACCCAACACCTTGGCAGAAGTGAAAAGAGCCTTGAAGAAAGTGGCCAAATTCCTCAACTTCATAGCCAGGTCAGGGATACGGGCTGAAGAGTTGGGTTCTGTTTGTGTTCTTTTTTCTCGTTTCTGCATTTGGTAATAAAAAGCAGAGTCAGTGGATTAACTGATGTTTATGAATTAAAAAAAAAAAGAGGTTCAGGGGCTTCCCTGGTGGCGCAGTGGTTGGGAGTCCGCCTGCCGATGCGGGGGACACGGGCTCGTGCCCCGGTCCGGGAGAATCCCACATGCCGCGGAGCGGCTGGGCCCGTGAGCCATGGCCGCTGAGCCTGCGCGTCCGGAACCTGTGCTCCGCGACGGGAGAGGCCACAGCGGTGAGAGGCCAGTGTACCTAAAAAAAAAAAAAAAAAAAAAGAGGTTCAGCATGTTTTTAAGAGTAGTGTTTAATACAGGAGGTTGGGTAGTCAAGATAAAACAATGACACCTTATGTGTTTAAATAAGTGTACACATTTTTTAATCTGAAAAGGCATATATCTCTTTAAACAGTTAATAAACATATTTTGCTTCTTAGCTGGACTCAAGAAATAGTATTTGAGTACAGTAAATCCTTTAACTAAGAAGGTAGCACTTAAGTAAATTGATATCAATCAAAAGTGTCAACCACTTGCATCTCCCTCCCTCGCGCCCTCTTGGGAGACGCAAGAGGGAAGAGATACGGGAACATATGTATATGTATAACTGATTCACTTTGTTAAAAAAAAAAAAAAAAGTGTCAACCAGACTGAACTGACTGATATCTTGTTTAGGGGACAGAAATCAGATGGTTAAAGGCTTTTATGGTTATTGTTCATGCTTGTAAGTGGTTCAAGGCAAGGATGCACTGTTCTGTTGGGTGGGTGTAGAGATTATTTTCCATCCCTGTATGGCTTGAAGCACTCTGACAGTGGTGGCATTTTGAAACCCAGAAATAGCTTTAAAAACCGGCCATCTGAACTTCTGGAAAGTAATAGGTTTCAGTACAGCAGGGACAGGCTATGAATTTAACAACCAGCACAATTGGTGCCAGCCCCACACTACCCCATCTCACAGGCCCTTCTTTTTTATGTCTAAGCCTCAATTTGAGGCCAAAGAAGCTCAGTCTGATGCATAACCTGGTCCAGCTATCCTCTTCAGAGATTCATGCCTGCAGCTGTCCAAATCATGCTGTAGTTCTTTCTTCAGAACCTGATTTCTCTTCCTATACCCCAGCTGAGCTCAAACAAAGAGCAACAGATGACATATTTCTACAAACAGCATGTTTGTGTTATTGTAAATATCTACAGAGATCAAGAAAGTTAAGTCAAACTTTGCAAAGCCAGAGGTGCTACCAAGGGAAAGTCACTACAGTCACCTGACAAAAAAAGGAAATGAGATTTGCCAAAGATAATAAAGAGAGAGCTCACATTTTCCACGCTTGACATTTTATAGCCAAAGAGGAAAATGCAACACTGTTATGGAGTCTACGTGTTTTAGAAGATGATGGAGTCCAGTGCAACACTGTTATGGAGTCTACGTGTTTTAGAAGATGATGGAGTCCAGTTAGATGCCTATTAAGGCAATTAGGGTTGCTTTATGCTTAATTCTAAATCAAAGGAAACAACCATTTTATTATTATTGACTGGGGTTACCTCATATTGAAATCATCTTCAAATACCATTTTGCTTATATTTCCCATTATCTTTGGAGATTTTCACAAAGTTTCACTCTCAGAAATGGATGCATGTACTTGGCTTAAAAAATGAAATGTTTCCAATTTCACTCTTTACTGATATATTTATATAGTAGAAGTTTCCCCCCCAATTAATCATGCTAGGGATCCCCTTTAAGAAATAGAGGAAAAATATATGCGAGTGAGGTCAATGGGTGTATGTGGCAGATAAGAAAGACGCATTTGACAGAGCACAAGAAAATATATTCAGGCACATCTGGAACACTAGGGAAGAAAAGAATTTTTGCCTAGTGGAGGAGAATGGCTTAGAGAGAGAACTGGTATATCCTTTATATTAAAAAAGTCTCTGCATTATATATATATTTCTGCCTTCATGGGGAATATCTTCAGTAGAAAGTATAGTCAAATAAATAAAAATTTAAGTGGAATATGTAATATATTAGACTATAAGTGTTATGGAGAAAAAAATTAATAGGAAGAAGACAAGAGATTAGCGAAAGAAATGAGTACAATTTAAAATAGGGAGCCATGGAAGACCTCACTAAAGAGGTGACATTGATCAAAGTCCTGAAGCAGTTAAAGGAGTGAACCTGATACACACACACACACACACACACACACACACACACACACACGTACATATAAAATACCTGAAGAAAGAATTCGGGGTAGTGAAAAGAGCTCCTGAGGTGGGAGTATGCCTGTCAGGTCCAAAGAACAAGGAGGCCAGTGGCTGGGCAGATTCAATTCAGGAAAGAGTGATAGGAAATTAGTGCATAGAGGTAATAGGAGGATGCTGGGTAGAGCTGGAACAGCTGTGCCATGTGCACACTGCACAAAGACACCAGACAAGGCAGCAGGTGTGAGGGCTGTCATCCAGCCAGCTCTCAACGCGCCAAGGGGTGAGCTCTGGTGCAAGGATCTGCCAAAGGGGATAAGAACATTCTCATTCTTACAAAGGCACCAACCACTTACACAAAGTTTAAGTATGCAACACTGAGAAGGCCCAGTGTTGGAAGCTTTGTAAAAAAATTTGATCAAAGACATTCTACATGCTTCTAGACCACTGTAATGACATTGGTTTTTAACTCTGGAGAGATGGGGGCCCACTGGAGGGTTTTGAGCATAGATGTGACAGGATTAGACTTGTTCATTAGGAGAAAGCTGTTACCTCTGTAGAGGACAGACTAAAGGGAGCACCATTAGATGCTTGGAAATCAGTTAGCAAGCTATGAAACCAGCTAAGGGATGATGATGACTTGGTCCAGCGTGGTAGTAGAGGATATGATGAGAAATGGTGGCATTTGGGGTGTTCCAGAGGTAGAGTAACAGAACTTGCTGATGGCACAAGCTTGAGCTATGAGCAAAATAGAAAGGTCCATTGATACCCAGCATTTAGATGGAGCAACTGGAAGGATGGGATTTTCATTACTGAGATGGAAAGTCTCTGGGAGGACAGAGCTGAGGAAGGGGGTGGGGGAGTATCAGGAGGACATATTAGGTTTGCAATATTTATTAGGTATTGAGGTGGAGAGTCAGTAGGCAGTTGAATGTGTGAGTCTGGAGTTCAGAGCGGAAGTACAGACTGCAGATATAAATTTGAGATCACTTGTATACAGATGTTTTTAAAACAAAGAAACTGAATGAGGTCACATAGAAAGTAAGTATAGATGGATAGAGAAGAGGTATACATTCTGAGCTTTGGGATTCTCCAGTGTTAAGAGACTGGAAAGATATCAATATAAGAAAACAAGTACAAGAGGCTGAGAAGGAGCTGCCAATGAGGTAGGAAGAAAACCTTAAATGTGTGAAGTCCTAGAAGCCAAAAGAGGAAAGAGTTTCAAGGAGGGGTAAGTGATCAAATGTGCAAAATATATGCCAAGGATCCACCATAGGGTTTAGAAACAAGGAGGTCACCAGTGACACTGAGCTTGATTTGATCTTGGTGGAGCAGTAGAGAAAAAGCCTCCTTGGAGTGGGTTTAAGAGAGAATGAGAAGTGAGCAACTGGGGAGACAGAGTATTGGACACTTTTGAAAGGAGTGCAACTGTAAAGGGAAGGGAAAAATAGGGCAGGAGCTGATGGTGGGAGAAGTGGATCAAGAGGGTTTGTTTCTCAGTTGGAGGAAATAACAACATATTAGGAACACTGACGGTGAGGATCCAGGAGGGAGGAAAAAACTGATGAAGGAGGAGAGGGAGAAAACAATTCCCTTATACTTTTAAAGAAAGGATATGGTACCTAAGAGTAAGGTTAGCCTTAGTTGATAACCTGATGGATTATTCCACAATAACAGGGGAGAAAATAGGATTAATGGGTACAGATGCAGTGAGTAGGTAAAGATGATGATGGGAACTAATGTAAGTTCTCTTCTGAATGCTTCTATTTTCTCACTGAAACAAGGAGATATATCATCAGCTGAAAGTGAGGGCAAGACAAAAAGCTGTGTTGAAGGCTTGAGAAGAGAGGAGAAAGCATGAAACAGTTGTCTAAGAGAGCAAGAGAGTACAGTGAGTAGGCAAGTAAGGCATTATTGCCAGGCAGTATTACAGGCCAGCTGTACTCAGCTACATGGGTACATAGGGTGAATTGGTGGAGAATCTAATTAAGTTATGGCTGGAGTTTTGCCAAAAGGGCAGGTCAAAGCAAGAGAGAAACAAAGGAATTAAGAGTATATCCAAGGGAGCAATTCTAATGATTGATTCTAGAATTTAAGCCAGGTAAAGAGGGATACAAGGTCATGAGGGGGTTTGAGGACAGAGCAAAATTGGTAAGAGCAAAGGTCCTGACCCAGGGGCTGAAGAATTGTTGGAGCAGAAAATTACTGGAGAAGGGAGAGAGATGCTTGAGACTGAGGACATGAAGTCCTTTCGTTATTCAGGATGAAAATGTCTGGGGTGTGACCACTGGTGGAAATGGCTGAGGTGGGAGGTGGGGGTAGAGGACAAGATCACTGGCAGAAAAGAGGTCAAGGAAGTGACAGGGATATCAATGTCAGTATCTTTCAAACAAGAGTGCTGTCACTCACCTGGGGGCGGGTGTTGAAAATGTGTTAGGGTTATTAGGAGTTAGGGATTAACACACTACAATATATAAAATAGATAACAAATAAGGACCTACTGTTAAGCACAGGGAACTATACTCAATATTTTGTAATAAACTATAAGGGAAAAGAATCTGAAAAGGAATAGATATATACATATGTATAACTGAACCACTTTGCTGTACACCTGAAAGTAACACAACATTGTAAATCAACTATACTTCAATTTTTCAAAAAAGGAACTCTAAACTCAAAAAAAAAAAAAAAAAAAGAAAGAAAGAAAATGTGTTAGGGCATTTTTAAAATAAACTTTTTAATTTTAGAGTATTTTTTGATTTACTTAAAAATTATGAATTTAGTACAGAGAGTTTCTATATATCCCACACCCTGTTTCCCCTATTATTAGCCTCTTACATGAGTATGGTATATTTGTCACAATTAACAAACCAGTATTGACAGATCATTAACTAAAGCCCACACTGTATTGATATTGCCTAGTTTTGACCTGACATTCCTTTTCTGTTCCAGGATCCTGCTCAGGACACCTGCCACAATGCATTTAGTTGTCATGTTTCCTTAGGCTCCTCTTGGCTGTGACAGTTTCTCACTTTCCTTGATTTTGGTGAACTTGACAACCTTCAGGAATACTTAACAGGCATCTTTAGAATGTCTCTCAATTGGGATTTGACTGATGTTTTTCTCATGATTAGAATGGGGTTATTATGGGGTTTGTGGGGAAGACCCACTTTGCAGAGAAAAACACCCTTCTCCTCACACTATATCAAGGGAGCATGCTGTCCACATGACTGACCACTGTTGACGTGGACCTTAATGACCTGACGTAGATCATGTTTGCCATGTTTCTCCACTACAAGTTGATTCTTTTCTCACCCTTTCCACTCTCTACTCTTGGGAAGAAAGTCATTTTGTTCAGCCCACACTTAAGGAATGAGAAGTTATACTGGAGGGCAGAGTAGCGACATAAATTATTTGGAATTCTGCATGAGAGATTTGTCTATTTTCCTCCTTTTGTTTACTTATCTAATAATTTATTTATATCAGTATGGGCTGGCGGATATTTATTTTATACTTTGTGTTATAATCCAATACTACTTTGCTTATTTTGTTACTCAAATTATTCCAGCCTTGGGAGCTCTTTTTGTTTGGTTCCTGTATTCCTTTGCTATATCCCCATCATTATGGAGGGTTTTGATCAGTTTTCAGCACTTACTTTCTAGGTCTACAATATCCTCCAGATTTACTTGTATGTTTCCTGTTCCAGGTCTAGAATCAGCCATTTTTCAAAGGAGCTCTGGTTTCTTTTATTGCAGAATGGCATTAGAAATCAAGATCTGAGTCCTAGGTTTGCACATTGCTACAACAGTGTTGTTGTTTCTAGGGCCTCTGAGCTGACAGCACACACACACACAAAATATATATATATATATATACACACACACACACATATGTATACAGATATACACATGTGCATATACATCATACATATATGTATATACCTATACATATACAAGCATATACATACACATATAATATACATATACACCCATATCTATAAACATTTCTATATGCAGCCATCTGTATCTATATTAAGCTAAATGTGAATTCTACTGATGTCTTGGACTCTAATTCAGTAGCACAGGGATAATTCTAGACTCCTCCACTTGCTTATCTGTGACCTTTCTCTCTGCTGGGACATTTCCAAATCTGGAAGCATTATTGGCATTTAGAGGGCAGGATTCAGGGAAGTCAAATGCCCTGCAACCCAAGGGATAGTTTCACATAAGTGAAGAATTTTCTCCCCCAAAATGACATTGGTGCCTCCACTGGGAAACACTAATTATGTGGATATCAACGTTCCCAGGAATTTCAATAGGAACAGCATTGTATAGAGTAAGAATGAGTGACAAAAACTTCAAGAAAGAAGGGGAGTGCCCTTTGGGTGGGTGAATGATGGCTTCAAGAATATGAAGTGAGAGACTCTACCGACATGGACCAGTTGGATTGAGTTAGTGGCTCCTATTTTCTAGCCCTCCCTGTATTCAAGTCCTTTAGAATGTGACCCTGCAGCTTCTCTTGTCAAGTATGGAATCTAGCTCCCCACTCATTGAATCTGGGCTGGTCTTATGAATTGTTCAGCCAATAGGATGTAGTAAAAGAAATGGTGTAGCAGTTCTAAGCCCGAGCCTCAAGAGTCATTTGGTGTTCCTATCTGTTCTCCTATGCCTTTGCCAGCACCAGGAGAATGTGCCCAGCTAATTTTCTAGAGGATGAAAGACACAGGTTGAGAGCAAAGTCACCACAGCCAAAACCACCTTGATCAGCCAACAGCAGCTGAGATATACAGATATACAACGAGTCCAGTCAAGACTAGAGGAAAATAACCAGCTGAGCATGGCCGTAGTAGGCAGTACCTTGGATGGCTTCCCATGATTCTGGTATCCACACCCTTGTGCATCTCCCTTCCTTTGAGTGTGGGCTGGACCTAGTGACTTGTTTCTAATGAATAGAATACAGCAATATGATGAAATGCCACTTCCAAGATTAGGTTACAGAAGACTGTGATTTCTGTCTTGCTCATTCTTTTGCTTTCTCTCCCATAACCCTTGCTTTGGCAGAAGCAAACTACTCAAACTCTTGTGAGTAGCCCTGTGGAGAAGTCCACATGGCGAGGAAGTGATGTTTCCAGCAAGAACATGAAGACTGCCAACCCTCACATGAGAAGCCTTGGATGTGGATCGACCCCCCAGATGAGCCTTGAAATGATGGCTGCCCCGGCCAAGACAGTGACTGACTGCATCTTGTAGAGACTCAGGGCCAGAGGACCCAGCTAAACTGCACCAGATTCTTGACTCAGAAAAACTGTGAGAAGATAAATGTGTATTGCTTTAAGCTGCTAAGTTTGGGGATAATTTGTTACACAGAAGTAAATAACTAATACATCAGCCTAAACCAGAAACCTGAAGACATGATAACTTAAAAAATGCTCATCAGTTTAAGCCTCTGGTTTTCGAGGTGGCTTGTTATGTATGCAGCATAGTTGTGGCAACAGACAACTGATGTAATGTGAAATTCACCCCTGGTGTTTTAGGGAACAGGGAGAGGGGATGGGCTGGAAAGAGCAGCAGTGAGTAGAATGGCAGACGACTTCCTCACTTCCAGGCCCAGGACTATAGAGAGAATATCAAATTTTTAAGGATGATTTCTGTAGACAGTTTTTGAGAATCAATTGCGTTGTTTAATGGCTATATCTTACATATAGAGATAGTCCTCTTTAGACTATAACATCTTGCAAACCAAATGCTTAGGCTATTAATTATGACAATCCAGAAAAGGATACATTTTCTTCTCATAGCTGAGATGCAATTCTGTCCTATTAGCCGACATTAGCAACATTCAAGTCTCTTTTTTTTTTTTTCGGTTTAGCATAACAGAGGAACAAAAAGTGTATTGTACAATTGTGTAATACAACTATGCTACATTTTAACTTGCTTTTAAAAATGTCATTTAGAGAGGTAGTTATAGGTACACAGGAATAAATGGAAATAATCTGTAAGGACAGCAACATTTAAGGAAAGCCTGAGATAGATTGCAGGTATGTCTACAAATATAAGTTTGATAATAGATAGATAGACAGACAGACAGGTAGATGCTCTCCATCCACAGGTACACAAATTTGAAAGCGTAAAGTTACTTCAGGTGTAGGGGATGCTACCCAAGTTCCCTTTATGCAGACAGTGTACCCATCCCCTGGCTGCAGTACTCTTGAATAGCTCCAGGCTGCACTCTTTGCAGTCTGGTTTCTGCCATAACAGAGTGGTCTCACTAAAGAGGTTCTGTATCACCACCTTTGGAGTGGCCTGCAAAGATACAAAGTGCCCAGTGCAAGCTTCTAGGTGGGACCAACCCTGAGGTTTAATTTATGCTCTGGAGCCCCCCGTGTGATCCAGCTGAGGTTCGTCTCCAGAGAAGACCACATCCTTGCTCAGCTCTTCCTGCTGCTTCCCCTGCTCCCCTGACTACTCCTGAGAGCCCTCCCTCAATAAACCACATGCATCAGAACCCTCATCTCAGGCTCTGCTTCCAGGGAAACCGACCAAAAGCCTCATACACATTTTCTTATCTTTTCACAAACTTAACTTGGCATTTTCCTTCCTGAATATTAGAGTCCCCAGTCAGGTGTGCAAACGTGTGAGTGTGTTTATCCCAGGACAAAAATACCTGGATGTCCTCTTCCTGAGTCACATTGGCTGGTTATACTGTCATTCTGCACCAAGCCTCAGTCCCAAAGGCATCTTCCACTTGGGCTTGTCACGACTGAAGGAGCCCAGTCAGCGGAAAAAGAAAGATTCCCCAATTTATCTTGCAATACGGCTCTGCTAGACTTGGAAGTTCCTCTAGAGCATCATGAGAGAGAAACGCCTGGGGTCTGAGCCTGTTGCTCAGGGTACCAAGAGACAATTCACAGATTATTTACTGTGACATTTGCCTCCACATCCTGTATCCTTCTGAGGCAATGCATTCTTAAGATCAAAAGCAACATCCTGAAAGGCACTAGCAGGGAGATTTTTCTTAAAGGCACGATGTTCGCTTTATGTGCACGTCCTCCCTTTACTACCCTTTGATAACTAACTGGGTGAAACGAGGAGATAATGGGGCTGATTGGAGCCTCTAGTAGAGTTGTACTCACTTCCTGTGTAAAGGAACATGGATTCTAAATGTCAGCATAGAGACACTTACTGGAGGGTGTAAATCTTTTGATGATTTCCACCACAGGGGTCTTGGGAGAACAAAGGAATTAGTTTCTATTCAGAAAGCGAGAGATAAGAAAATCTTGAATATTTTTTTAATGTTATATGATGATGGTATACAATCAAATACATATGATACACGTGCCAGTATGGGTAACCAGTTGGCATTTTGTGAATTTAAGAATCCAAGGCTATCTCAAAAGGTAAACTGTACGGATGTGATCAGGGAAGCAAAGTTCCTAAAACAGAAGACAAAAATAGGCTGAATTTGAGAAAGTTTAGAAGAAAGTTGAGGTTGAGAAAGTCCACAAAGGGAATTTAAAATGCATTGCTGAAAAAAAAAAAAAAATGCATTGCTGGCTGAACTATGCCAGGCACTTATGCTTACTCTTCTCCTAAGTAAGCTCATAGAATTCTAATTATAACTCATGAAATAGGTACCCATTCAGCTCCTATGTAGCAGATGAGGGACAGAGTCCTAGGGAGATTAAAGTAATATTCCCAAGGGCACAGACTTTGTGAATCGCAACGCCTTTCTAGTCCCTAAGATCCTGACTCTTACTAAGTGATGTTAGAAACTATTGAACAAGTAAGGTAGCAAGGCACAAAGGGCTGGGTGAGTGTGAGGAAGACCTCCCATGTGGGGTGTGGAGAAGAAGGGCTAACATTTGTACTGTACCTCACGGTGAAATGGGGACCTCGAATGTTTATAGCAGTTAAAAGCAGTCTAGTATCATGAAAATCAGTGTACCTTCTGTCTCCATTTTGTTTTGTTTTGTTTTGCGGTATGGGAGCCTCGCACCATTGCGACCTCTCCCGTTGCGGAGCACAGGCTCCGGACGCGCAGGCTCAGCGGCCATGGCTCACAGGCCCAGCCACTCCGTGGCATGCGGGATCCTCCCGGACCGGGGCACGAACCCGCGTCCCCTGCATCGGCAGGCGGACTCCCAACCACTGTGCCACCAGGGAAGCCCCTCTGTCGCCATTTGAATGTGTAATCTTGTGCGAATTAATGGACTCCGAGTCTTGTTTTATTCATTCCTTAGTAGGACAAATAAAACATTACTTTTTAGGATTATTGTAAAGATTGAAGATGATAGATGTGCAGGGTCTGGTACATAGTAGATATAAAAAGTGACAATTAACTAATTAATTTATTTGATTATTTGCTGAGCTACTCCATGGACAATATAGTCCTGGGACATAGAGATAAAATCTAAGCAAAGTGGAAGTTAAATTGCAATCTCATAAATGCAAATCAAAACTACAATGAGGTATCACCTCACACGGGTCAGAATGGCCATCATCAAAAAATCTACAAACAGTAAATGCTGGAGAGGGTGTGGAGAAAAGGGGACCCTGCTACACTGTTGGTGGGAATGTAAATTGGTGCAACCATTATGGAAAACTGTATGGAGGTTCCTCCAAAAACTAAAAATAGAATTGCCATATGATACAGCAATCCCAACCCTGGGCATATACCCAGACAAAACTATAATTCAAAGAGATACATGCACCCCTATGTTCATAGCAGCACAATTTGCAATAGCCAAGGCATGCAAACAACCTACATGTCCATTGACAGACGAATGGATAAAGAAGTTGTGGTACATATATACAATGGAATATTACTCAGGCAAAACAATTTTAAAAGAATGAGACAATGCCATTTGCAGCAACATGGATGGACCTAGAGGTTATCATACTAAGCAAAGTAAGTCAGACAGAGAAAGACAAATACCATATGATATCACTTATATGTGGAATCTAAAATACAGCACAAATGAACATATCTACAAAATAGAAACAGACTTACAGACATAGAGAACAGACTTGTGGTCGTCAAGGGGGAGGGGTGGAGGAGGGAAGGATTGGGAGTTTGGGATTAGCAGATGCAGACTAGTATATATTGGATGGATAAGCAACAAGGTCCTACTGAATAGCACAGGGAACTATATTCAATATCCTGTAATAAACCATAATGGAAAAGAATATGAAAAAGAATATATATATGTATAACTGAGTCACTTTGCTGTATAGCAGATATTAACACAACATTGTAAATCAACTCTACTTCAATAAAATTTTAAAAAATTGCAATCTCATTGAGGAGATGGATATTACACAGGTGAAAGGAGAATTTGTTAAAGGAAACCCAAGGTTATGTTCCAGATTTTATGAGAAAACTATCTAAAGAAAATGCTGGACTTCCCTGGTGGTCCAGTGGTTAAGATTCTGCACTTCCACTGCAGGGGGCACGGGTTCAGTCCCTGGTCAGGGAAGTTCCACATGCCACGTGATGCGGCCAAAAATAAAAATTCCATTCCTAAGGTTATGTTTCCCTTTATTCCCATACGCACTCTATTCCAGCCATTAGGAATAATGGTTAGTTCTTTGCAATCCTACTGCTCCTCTGACTCCATTGCTGATCCCCCACTATGTCTGGGTTTGTTTAGATACCTCATGCTTAGATAAGATCTCAGCTTAGATATCATTCCTCTGAGAATTCGTACTTGATCCATCAGATGCCTTCCCCTTCTTATGCTACAGCACCTTATGTCTCCCTGCTCAAAGCACTGATACCTCTGGATTGGAATTGCTCATTTTAGCTATGTAACTGGAATATTACTGGGGTTCCATATGGTCCAGTCTCTGAGCAGTATTACTTTTTCAAAGATAAGTGCTGAGAGCAATTCAAAATATTGTTCTCTTGCAAAAATACCAGGGGTATGAATGGGTGTGCTTAAAATTTTTTTAAAAACCTTTAAAATATTTCTTTAGCTGTATCTCTTATTTTTAATATCTTTTGCATGCCTGAGAGATGCTTAAAACTACAGGAACAACAAAAGCAAAACCAAGTTAGTCTCTTTGCTGTGTCTTTCTCCCTCGTCTCCAAAACTCTCTCCCAAACCTAGTGGTTTGTCTTCTTCCTTCATCTATAACACAGATCTTTATTATGATGATCAACTTAGCATCCCTACCTTATTTGGATTTCTTTTGCTTTTTGCTTTACTGAGAGGTGTAGATATGCCTATCGAGCAAAACTCTTCAGTTGGGAAGATGGAGGGGAGGGGAGGGGCAGACAGGCTGTGAATATTTACACATTTACAATTTTGGTTCCTGCTTCTCTATCTAGGTCCTTAAATATGCTGGAAGCACATCAAAGACTAGCCATGTTGAATACTATATTCTGAACATCTAGCATGGTGCCTCGTAAAGAATGGACATTTAAATACATGAACAAGTAAATAGATAAACACAAATGGGGAGAAATAGACTTCCTATAAATGTCAACAATTAGGCAAATTAGTATGATTGTAAAGCCCGTGAATAGCAGCCTCTGTGCTTTCCTCTGAGGTGAGAGGACTCCCAAGGTGAGGCCCTATTCATGTTTAACAGAGTTAAACATGTGGTGTGTTTAGGATAGACCTAGAGTAGTTCAAGTTCCAAGATCATTCTCAGGAGATTTATCAGGTCTGAGGCAAATCACCCTGAACAGCCCTCAGCTCCATTTTACTTGATAGTGAGGTATAGTCGTTCCTCTCTATCCCCTGGGGATGGGTTTCAGGAACACAGTGGATTCCAGAATCCACTTCAGAATGCTGAAGTCCCTTATATAAAATTGCATAATACAGTCTACTGCCCCTATCCATGAATTCTGAGGTTGGTTGCATAAGAAATACAGAACCCACAGATACAGAGGGCCCACTGTACTTAAAGGAAAAAAAAAATGTCTCCAGGGCTAAGATTTTAAGGTTTTCTTTCAAAAAGTTTATTTGTAATCATAATATTTTCATCTGTCATAAGGGCTTTTGGGCCTCCTTACATTTTACTGGGATCTAGAGGTCAATCGATATATTAATGCTCACCTGTTGCTAAGCATTCACTTTTATTTGGCCTAGATTGATAGAGAAATAGATATTTGCAAGGCTGGGCAAAACTAAACTAACACAGTATTTTAAAGCAACTATACTGCAATAAAAATTTTTAAATAAATAAAAACATAGTGATTAAAAAAAAAACACAAAAGAGAATGAACAAAGGCTGCTTATTCAGAGCTTGCTGGAGCAATAGGGCCAGCCCTCAATCCTTGTGTCTGACAGACACTCAAAGGCAGGCAGGGGACTGGGGAATAAAGGGAAGGATTCAGGTGTGCCCTGATTGGAGGTTGTTGCCATGGTGGATCTGAAGTCAGGCTAACTAGAAGAGGGCGTCTTTTGTGGTTGGTTTAGGGAACATATATAGCTTGTTCTACTTGGTCCTGAGTTGAAAGCAGGGACAAAAAAACAGGAAGCTGGCAGTCACTGACCAAGACTGTTCTGAGCTGACTGCTGCAGAGGTTGTAGTTTGGCTTCCCTCACTGGCCGCTGCAGCGATTGCTGCTCAGAGTTCTATTGTCATATATCATCTGGCCACTGTCCATTCATATAATCACACTCTCTGGGGCTTCAAGCCAACTGTGGACTCAGAATAGAACATGCCTCTCAGATTCCTGGTTGGGTTTCATGAAAACTGTTATGTCTATATCATCCCTGACCTGAAATACACAGAGTGGTCTTGAATTTTTCCAACCATTGATCTGACAATGCATCAATCATGATCTTTGGAAAGTTTTCCAAACTCAGTCATGATTTGGAAAGGCAACAAACTGGGAATTGTGAGTCCTAGAATTGTCTGAGCTCTTGCATTACTTTAACCTGTATCTCTTTGCAAGTCATATTTCCAGAGCTTTGTTTTTCATCTGCAAACTGAGGACTCTGTTAGTTCCAGTTTCAAAGATGTCATTCTCTGATTCTAAGTGTGCTCGTCACTTTGCCAGGCTCTTTACCATAGAAATAGGAAAAAAAGTAGAAGACACAGCCTGTCCTCAAGGGGTTATTCCCATGACCTCGAGATGAAAGGGGAAAGAATTGTTTCCTCAACCATATGGCTGAAACATGCAGTGAACAACAAATAATTATTATCCTGGGGCCTGATTAGGAATGTCTTTCTATGTCATAGGAATGTTCTACTTTGTAAAGAACTTTCTCATTTAACATGCTTACATAAGGTTATGGGTATACAATAAAATGCAACAAATATTTATTGACTAGTGTGCTAGGTTTTCCATGGAAACACAGGATATTAATTGGTATATATTTTTTTTAGCTTGAAAGCTATCTTAGCCAGATCTAGGGTCAGGGAGATAGAAGAACAGTTAAGTATCAGTAGAATCTGGAGATGAGTGGTAGCACTTTTTTCCTTTAGTAGACCTTTGACTATCCAGATACATTCCATTTCTGAGCTTTGAATAGTGAGTAGTGAGGTTAACAGGAGTTCATATAATCAGGGGCAACTGAATTTGAAATACAGTGCTTGACAAGCATGTATCCCATGGAGAAAGAGGCCATGCTTCATTCAAGTCTGAGTATCAACACTTAGTTCAATCCCTGTCACTTTTAGGTGCTTTCTAAAAGTTTAATAAATGAGCTCTAGCTCCTCAATCAAAAAGATGGAGGCTTTCTCTAAACTAACTCCCAAACCAACTGCAAAGACTCCCAGACCAACAGCCATTTTGAATTTCTTCCTGGTGGCCCCAGTAGCTGTTTTCTTTTCTCATTGATTTTTTTTTTCTCATAAAGTAAAATAAATAGCTGCAGTTTTGCAGCAGAGAAATTTCTCTCTCCTCTCCAGAAACCTGTAGTAAATAAGACCGTTGCTTATTACACAATTTGTCCTTACATCTACCTTTCAGAATGGCACAAAAAATAAGAAAAAATAGAAACCCAGAATCTATAAATAAAGAAAAAATAAAATAAAAAAAAAAAAAAAAAATTAAACCAGAATCTATATTGGTTTTTTTTTAAGATAACTCAGAAAGGACAGTTAGATATTTACTGGGAAATTTTAAGTATGTCTAAATTTTTAAAAACTGATTTCTAGACAAGATGGCAAGTTTTTCAAATTCACATAGAAAATGAATATAGGGTACTAACATTTGTGTAAAACTTTAAAATATGTAAAGCACTTTCATATACAATTCTCAAAGCTCATTTCCCCTTCAGAGTAATCCAGTTATGAGTACATTTTTTTATTCCCTATTTCATACATGAGGAAACCAGGACTCAGAGAGATTTAGAAACCCAAGGTCACAGGCATCTAGAAGGGAGTAACTTCAGATTCCAAATGCCTGGCTCTTTTCTGATGCACCTTAAATGTGGCTAAATAAAAAAGGATCAAAATTGCCTGAGTGTTGCAGTTTAAGCCGTCTGAAGACACTGGGCTCCAATCATTTTCTTTCATGTTTTGCCTGAACCCTGCCTGCCACCTGAATAAAAAATGATTAGAGCAGATTGCCACTAAAGAGAACACTGCTTTCCACCCAGGCAGCGGGGAATGATAAAAGAGATCTTAAGGATTCTGGCAAATTAGAGTTGCAAGTCTGCACTTTTTTTAATTTTGTGAGCTGATACAAATCACAGGGACTTGTCAGGGAGCATTTCGAGGTACCGGGCCATCCAACTTCAGGCAAAAGTGAAGAGTAAAGGCAGCTAACTGCACATCATAATTACAGAGCTACTTGTCTTCAGCATTTTCAGCTTCTGTGGGATTTTCAACAGATTTTTTTTAAGCTTGGAATAGAAGAGAGAGAGAGAGAGAGAGGAGAGAGAATCCCAAACAATTTTCCTTGAAGCTCTGTAATGGAACAATTTCTTGCAGTCATGTGGGGGCCACTCAGCTTGTTATTAAATCATTTGGGTCTCAGACTTTGTCCTGCTACTCTAGATGTCTGGTAGGTCACCAAATCACTCAGGGGCCTCAATTTCCCCACTTAAAAGAGGAAAGGAGTGACTTAACTGAACTTGGAATCCCAACGCTAACATTCTAGGGTTCCATGAAATTTCTCATTTCTAAATAGCCACCGATGTACAGACAGCCTTCAAGTTTAAATGGTGATTTTTATTCCCTGTTGCTTAGACAGGCAGTCCCTGGAGATGACTCACAGATGTCTGTATTATAGATCAAATCAGCTCAGTGAAGCCAGTCCACATAAAGAAAGGAAATTAATCCAGTGGTTAACAGAGCAATTGTGTCTTATCTTGCTTCTGCCGCCTTCTCTGTGATGGTTCAATGTTGACATTCCCCGGTATTCTTAGGTGGCTCCTTTTGGCATTCCTTGCTTTTGTGTATGATGAAAGCACACATCTCAATTAAATCTATGCACTATAATCATTTATGAGTGGAGTGATGCCTTGCCCCAGTGGCCCCAGATTGAGAGCCACTGAATTTCACAGGGGACATTCCAGGTCCAGCAACTAGATGCAGAGGTCATGGAATATAAGGACCAGCCTGTACCCCTCAGGTTACGACTGACCCTTTGAGGGCCTTCACATGTGTCACTGTCATCCAGTACTGAACAAACAACTCATGTCTAGAAACCTCTTACCCTCATCACAGCAAGCTGTAAGATTTTGGGTCTAGAAATAGGATTCTCCCCAAAAATATTATATTTCAAACATACAGTGAAAGTAGGAGAATGATACAACCAACAGCCATGCACCCTCTATCCTGATCTAAAATAATTCACTGAGAATCTTTATTTTTGTAAAGAAATAAAGTGTTACTAAAATAATCAAAGACCTGTACTCCTTCCCTATCTCTCTCCTTCTGTCTTCAGAGGTTGCCACAAGGAAGAAGTAGATTTCTTTCTCATTCATGTTTTCGTATTTTACCACATATATATGACAAACCATAAACCACATCACATTGTGTTTTTAAAATTTACACACCTGCATCACACTGCAATTTTATTTGTTCATTTAAAGTCATATGTTTGAGATTTATCTACATAGTTATTTGTAGATCTAACTTATTCATTTCAACTCCTATACCATCAGGGAAATATAATAAATACACTATATTTCCCTGATGGTATAGGAGTTGAAATGAATAAGTTAGATTACATTTCTATTTAGATTACTTAGATGATCAGATTTAGATTTACTTAGGTTTAGATTATTATCAATTTTTTCTTTTAAAATGAATGTTCCCTGTTCCTATAAACTAGAGCTTCTCAATGGTATACATTTAAAATCATACCACGAAGTTTTAAGCCTTACAGTTCTAATTGTGCACATCTCTCCTCAACTCTGTTCCCTAATGTCACCTCCCACTGGTAACTTGAAATTAGTTAATGCTACAAGTGGGGCTTTTTTTTTCTTGGAGAGCCAGTTTTTAAACATCTTCCAGCACACTCCTGATCATATCAGCAGGATGGGAATTCCAATTTCTTTATATCCTAGTTGATAATGATTGTCACACACACACACACACACACACACAATTTAAAATTCATCCAAACTGATGAGTGTGAAATGGTAGCTCATTTCTGTTTTAACTTCTTTTTTCCTGATCATTAGTAAGATTGAATATCTTTTCACATGCTTATAGGCCAAATGGTTTTCATATTCTTATATTGTCTATTTACATCTTTGTTATTCTTCAGTTGTGCTGGTTTTTTCTCACTCATTTGTAGGAATTCTTTTTATAGTTTCAATACTAATTCTGTCTTCATCATATGTATCATTAATATATCCTCCCATTATGTATGTAGATTTTCTTTTAGCTATTTATAGTGCTTTTTATCTTAATGTAAATTTCAATGTTATCTAAATTTAACATAATCTAATTCTAAGTTTTAATGTAGTAAATTTACAAATCTTTTCCCCATAATTCTGGAATTCTTATTTCAGCATCATTTAGTTTCAGGATATTTTAATTACTCTAATTTTATAATGAGACTTGATCAGGAAAAGCAGTTCCGATAATTTGCTTTTCTTCAGAACTATCTTGGCTATTCTCTAAACTCTTCTATATTAATTTTAGTCCTGCTTCTAACTTTCCATTAAAAATTAATAATTTTGATTAATGGGTATAAGATAAACATTTTTATTATATTGTATTTTAAATTGATAACCAAAATCTCTTATTTAATGTATTTAAATTCTTTGTTTTTCTTATGAAAGTCATATACCCCCTCTGTTATATCTCTTTCAGGCTTCTTATAACTTGTTTTTACAATGAATGGGTTGTTACTTTATTACGTAGCTTTTCTAATGTTAAACAATTATTGCATTCCTGGGGTAAACTCAATTCATTTGCAATGATTTTTAAACATTTATTGTTGGATTCATTTTGTTAGTATTTGATTTAGCATTTTGCATTCTTTTTCATAAGAAATACTGGACTGTTTGTATTTCTAATATTATTTTGTGCTATTTCTTGTCTCATTAAATAATGGGAAATATTTCTCTGCTTCTGAAATTTTGTAGGACAATTTTTACATGTTATTGATTATATGTTTCTTCAAGGTTCAGTAAAATTCAAATATAATAAGTTCTGGCCCTGAAAAAAGAGTATAGGTCTACCTAGATTTTCTATTTCTTAAAGAGGCAGTCATGGTAATGTATCTTTCTAGGGTGCTTTAAAATGTTTGTGCATGAACTGCTTTATAATATTATCTTCATTTAAAGTATCTTTTTGAAGTGTATTTATTACTAATATCATTTATTCGTGTCTTTTTCATCTGTTTTTTCTTCTTGGATTTTGCCAGAGCTTTCCATAGTATTTTTAAAGAAACAGCTTTTGGATTTGTAGATTTGTTTTGTATTTTGTCAGTCAGTTTCTAATCTTCATTATTTATTTCCAACTGTTTGTTTTGTCATTGGTAGCGAAGATCAATTTCTGCTACTCTTTGACTAATTTCTTAATAATGCTCAGCTCATTTGTTGTTGATCTTCTTTTTTAATATATGCATTCTCCCCTAAGTACTAGTCTATCTGTGTCCTATAAGTGTTGAATAATATCTTAATCATCTTCAATTTTTCATTAAGTATTGTATTATTTCTGTTATGATTTCTTAAATAACTTGTTTTTCATAAGTTATTGAAAACCTCTTTAAAAGCTTTTTATTATGGAATATATTTATTGTGGAAGTATTTTATACTGGAAATTTATTATGGAAAATGTAGAGAAGATTACCAGCACTCAGTTACAAAAATTATGAAATTATGACCACTCTTGTTTGAATTGTGCCTTTACTTACTTTCCACACTTCCCCACTGAATTATTTTGTAACAAATGTGATCCAGTATAATATTTCATTTGCAGCCCTTTGAGTATATATCTCTAAAAAGTTTTGTCAGATTTCATGGGGAAAAGATTAATGTTATTTCTATTAACATTGCATTGATTTTATAGATTAATTTGTCTGTAATTAAAATCTTAATTATAGTAATTCTTCCAATTTATAACAAGGTGTATCTTTCAATCTTTAAAGTATTTTAATGGTAGTATTATCATCTAAAGAATTAAAAAAATCGTTTCCTTAATATCACAAATTATCTAGTCATTTTTAAAAGTTTCTTATTACCTCATAAATGTTTACTTTGAACAAGTGCATTTACTTAAATCTGAATTGAAATAATGTTCATATATTGCTTAACTTGTTTCTTGAGGTTTTTCTCTTTTTTTTCCAGTAGGTTTCTTTTCCCTTTCTTTTTTTCTCTTTTTATTTTTTTAATTAAAGAAACTAGGAATTTGTACTGTAGAGTTTCCTACTATCTAAATTTTTCTGAATACTTCACTGTATTGTCTGTTTCCTGAATTTCCTCTAAAATAAAAGTGTTAGAGGCCTGATCAATTTAAAATTTTTACAATAAAACCTCAAAGGTTGTAAAAAATAGTAAAGGAACATGAAAAACATCTCTGCACACATAAATTCAGCAACTTAGATAAAATTGACAAGTTCCTCAAAAGAAAGGCAACAAAACTCACTCATAATTTAACAGATAACTTGAATAGTCCTGTAATTAATAAAAGAACTCCTCAGGTTTTACAGGTACATTTTTTTTTTTTTTTTTTGCGGTATGCGGGCCTCTCACTGTTGTGGCCTCTCCCGTTGGGGAGCACAGGCTCCGGACGCGCAGGCTCAGTGGCCATGGCTCACGGGCCCAGCCGCTCCGCGGCATGTGGGATCCTCCCGGACCGGGGCACGAACCCGCGTCCCCTGCATCGGCAGGCGGACTCCCAACTACTGCGCCACCAGGGAAGCCCTACAGGTACATTTTAAACAGACATTTTAAAAAGAAATGAAAACAAATCACACAATATCTTATGTAAAGTAAAGAAGAGGGAACAATTTCCAACTCATTTTATAAGGCCAGAATTACCCTAATTCCAAAACTAGACAAAAACAATACAAGAAAACAAATACAGATGAATATCCTGTATGGACAGAGACATAAAATTCCTCAAAAATTATTATCAAGGGCTTCCCTGGTGGCACAGTGGTTGAGAGTCCACCCGCCGATGAAGGGGACACAGGTTCGTGCCCCAGTCTGGGAAGATCCTACATGCCACGGAGAAGCTAGGCCCATGAGCCATGTCCACTGAGTCTGTGAGTCCAGACCCTGTGCTCTGAAACAGGAGAGGCCACAACAGTGAGAGGCCCACAAACCACAAAAAAAAAAAAAAAAAAAAAAAAAAAAAATTATCAAATCAATTCTAATAATATATAAAAGAATAATACACATGACCAATTGGGCTTTATGCTGGGAACACAAGTTTTGTTCAATATGTTTTTAAACAATTAAACAACATAATCTATAATATTAATAGATTAAAGAATAAAAACCACATGACCATATTAATCAAAACATAAAATGCATTTGACAAACTTCAGCACCCATCCATAATAAAAATATTTGGCAAATTAGGAATAGAAGGGCATTTCTTCAAACTGATAGAGTCTCAACAAAAAACCTACAGGAAACATTATACTCAGGGGTAAAAGATGGCATCTTTCTACTCTAAGATCAGAAACAGAGCAAGGATGTCCACTCTCGCCTTTACTATTCAATATCATACTAAAAGTCCTAGCCAGTGCAATAAAACAAGAAAAAGAAATAAAAGACATGCAGACTGGAATGACAGAAATAAAATTGTCACTATTTACAGAAGACATAACTGTCTATGTAGAAAACCTCAAGATCATACAAAACAACAAACACACATACACAGACACATGGAACTAATATAAGTTTAGAAAGATCACAAGATACAGGAACAATACCCCAAAATCAATAGTATTTTATATACTCTCATGAACAATTGCAAAATTTAAAAATGCAATACCATTTACATAGTTCTAGAAATTGAAATACTTAGGTATGAATATTTTAAAAAAAACATATACAGGATATGTATGCTGAAAACTACAAAATACTGGCAAGATAAATCAAAGATGTTTGAATTAGATGGAGAGACATATCATGTTCATGAATTGGAAAACTCAGTATGGTGCAATTATATTCAAGGGCAAAGGAGCTAGAATAACTGAAAAAAAAAATGAAAAAGAGGAATAAAATTGACAGTATCACGTAAGTCAACATAAGGTCATTGTAAAGCTACAGTAATTAAGACTGTGTAGTATTGGAAATTGATCCACGTAACAGCATAGAGTCCAGATATAGATCCACACAAATATGGTCAATTGATATTTGACAAAGATGAAAAAGGAATTCAATGGAGAAAAGATAGTCTTTTAAAAAAATGTTGAAACAATGTAAATCTAGATACCAAAAACATAAACAGAAACAAAACCCTTGACCTAAACTTTAAAACTAATACAAAATTTTACCTTAAAATAGATCTAAATCTAAAATATAAAACTATAAATTTTTTAGAGGAAAGAAACAAAAAGTATTTGTGACCTGGCATTAGGCACATAAAGTACAATTCATTAAAAAAATGATGAGTTGAAATTTATTAACATGTAAAAAAATTGCTCTGAAAAAGTTGCTGTTAAAGAGAATGAAACACAGACTATAGAACTGAGAAAGAATATTTTCAAGGTACCAAAAAAGAAAACGAATTTTTTTCCAAAATATGTTTAAAAAAAAGCCCAAACCTCTTAAAACTCAACATATAGAAAACAATTTTTTTAAAGAGTAAAAGACTTGAACAGACACTTCACCAGAGAGGATATACAAAAGGCAAGTAAGTACCTGAAAAGATGTTTGTCACTATTTGCCTTCAGGAAAATGCAAAGTAAAACTTTTGTGAGATACACATCTATTGGAAAAATTAAAATAGTTATTAAAAAAAACTGAAAAGACCAAGACTTGGTGACAAGGCAGAGCAATTAAAACTCTCATAGATTGCTGGTGTTAATGCAAAATGGTACAGTGACTTTGGAAAGTGTTTGGCAGTGTCTTATAAAGTTAAACATATACTTAGCATATAACCAAACAACCTCACTCATAGAGATTTACTCTAGAGAAATGTGCATCAATGTTTATAGAACTTTATTCATTGTCAATCAAAAATTGGAAAAAAAAACAATGTCCTTCAATGAATCGACAGATAAACAAGCTGTGGCACATCCATACAATGGAATGTTACTCAACAATGTAAAGAAAGGAATTATTGGTACATTTACATAAGATTAATCTCAAAGGCATTATGGCCAGAGAAAGAAGCCAGTATCAGGTTATACATTGTATGATTCCATCTGTATGACATTCTGGAGGGATGAACGGATCACTGATCACCAGTGGTTAGGGGTGAAGGAGGGGAGTGTGGCTACAAATAGGTAGAAAATGGGATTTTTTTGGGAGGGGTTGAGGGATAATGAAACTTGTCTATATCCTGATGGTTAACATGCTTTAAAATTGTCACCCAGATTGTCAAGCCAGAGATAAGCTTTCTTTCCATATTCTTGGGCCGGTGGGCTGAGCAGGGCCTGGCCTTATGCAGAAGTGTCAGTTTCAGCCTTTACCTGGCAGGGTTGTGGTCCCTGTGTCATGTCCCAAAGGGGTATTGAAGCTCCAGCCCCCAGCCCCAGGCATGAGGACCTGGTCAACAGCTATAGCATCAACTTGTACACTTACTTACATGGGTATGTGTTTTTATTCATTTCTGGAAATTATGGTTTCTCCTTTCTCTTTTTATATTAAGAGCAGAATTTTAGGCTTGAACATTTCATTGTTATAGTTTTCACAACAATTTATTTGTGTTTATGGTCTTGTAGATATCCACTTGACTCATTTCACTACGTTGATAGAACAGCAACTCTTACATTTCTTTGTGCACAGTAAAGCAATGTTTTGTACATAGTAGCTACTTAATAAATTCAGGTTGATTCATTTTTCAGATTTTATGGATTTTTAGTAAGATATTGGAGAATCAACCCTTCTCTGGAATACAGTTAGACTATAGAGTGTTTAAATGCATAGACTGGATGTGAGCTGGGGTGCCCAGGAGGGCCTGAGTAGAAAGATCACTGCTGCTATGAACAGTAGTCACAAAGCTCTCTCAGGCAGTCATATTATCGCATGTTGGGTCATATTCAGATCACTTGCTATTAATCCACAAGCTATTAATCCACTTGCTATTCAATCCACTAATATATATTAAGGGTCTACTATGGATGAGGCATTGTGCTATTCTCAAGGAATTTTCCAATAGTAATATTCCACTTAATCTAAAATTCATATTATCTAAATCATCTACTGATACACTCTGGAAAGTATATGCAGTTAGACATCTGGTAAAGAACTTTATTGAATAGTCCTGAAGAATCCTTCCCATGAGGATGACAGGATAGGATTATAAGACCCTTACAATATCTGTCTGATTTGCAAGTTCCAAGAGCCCTTAAAATGTGTTGGTAAGAATTGCTGTGTTAAGAAGTAGAACTGAAAGAAAGCAGATATGATGGGCAATATTTCACCTTGATATGGGATTTTGCCATTTTACAAAGCGCAATTGCATCCATCATTTTGTTTGATGGTCACAACCACCCAAGAAGAGGCAAGAAACTAATATTTTAACCGTTTTAAAAATGAGAGTACTGATATTCACAAAGGTTAAATAATTTACCCCCATGTCACCCTAGAGCTAGTCAATGGTGGAATAAAAACAAGACATAGATCTTATGAAAGTTTATATGGTGCACTTTGTGTTATTACATTGTATGTTTCAATTTGAATTTGAACCGCTTTTAGGAAAACCTATCTTTTGTGAGCCTTACATTTTTATTAAATATGGTAAAGGGAGACATCTAAAATATCTGAGGTTATTTATATAATAACAGTATTTGCTTTCATATTTATATTGTTTCATCCTTATTGTTAGAAACCTGCCTTTACATCAAGTATATAGAAATTTGGGCCATGAAAACCATGCTAACTGAATAATTTCCATCCTGTAAATGTGAATTAAATCTTATTTACTACCTTCCGGTGGCTATTTTTAAGCCATCAGAGTCTCATTTTAACTATTCAAGAGAAGACACATCCCTGTTTTTATTTTTTAAATGCACAATTTAGGGGAAATGACTATGTGAAAAATCATAAAAAATAAAAAAATAGAATAAACCTCATTCACCTTTATTCAACATTTCCTATCCTGAAGGCATAGAGAAATATCTCACTATTAATATTCTTCGATTTAACATGTCAAAAGTCCACAACTTTACCTCCCAACATACTCTGCATTCACATAGTTTCCTTTGATGCTGTTTGGAATCTAATTCATTTCTTTTTATTTCCTAATTCTCCTTTTATCAAACACAGATTTTATGATTAATGCTCTGGAAAAGACCAGATTTTATGATTAATGCTCTGGAAAAGAGGTAGAGAAAAGTGTGATTATTTCTTCACTGAAATAACATTATAGGGTAACAACCCTGAAAGTGCCAGGATTTCAGCACTCAGGGCAAAATTACTGTATTAACTCTCTGGCTGGGGATGATTTATCTATTTGTTATGGCATATTGCACACAATGTGGATAGGAGCTGCACAAAAGAATACTTCTCTGTTATTAGCATCTTCAAAATGGTAGGGAGGGGTAACAAACACACACCTGTGAAGCTGATACAAGAAAAAATACTTGCTCAATAAGAAGCTACATGCGGCTAAATAGTACATATTGCCAAGGAAATAATATAAACAATGCTGGGTGATGTCCTTTTAAAATTGTATAAAAGGTCAAAAGAAAAAGTGTCATTTCAATAATTATGTTTTGAGGAGAGAGCACTGTAGATATTCACCTTCCCATATCTCTTTTTATTTATAGCCCTTAACAGCATACCTAATAAGAGGAGGGATTTCATATAAACCCCATAATTTTTGTGGATCTCAATCACTTCATGAATGAAATCTGGATGGTCATGCTTTGCCTTCCTGAAACAAATGGTTCTTAGAAACACTTAATGATGAATTTGATCATATAGGCATTGTAGACATTTTCTGATTTGGGCTGGTCTAAACTAAACTCTGTTCAAAGAGAGGATGGTGATAGCAATTTCCAGGAAGTCTGTGGACATGACATTCAATTTTAGACCATAGATATCATCTCCAAATGGGCACAAGTTATTATTGGTCTGGATACAGTACCATTTTGGAAGAAGTTAAGAACTCTGTGCTTTGGAAGAGTAGAAGCTCTGATACTATTTTAGCATTTTAAAAAGGAAGCCTCTCATCTACCACTAACCTCCTGTCCTTTTTATAGGAAAAAAATAGCATTTGTTTCTTTGGAATTTTTTTTCCAAACTCTTCCCACCCATGAATTCATATCCATCCCTTTTCTATCGGACTATTTGGAACCACCTTGAATGTCTCAAGAAGGCGGATGGTGTTGAAATAAAGAAGGAATATGTCTTCCAAATAAATGAGAAGGTTAAGTCAGGTATATGAACTAAAACATCATTCACTCCAAAAACAAAGAAATAGAAATTAGCCTTCTCAAAGTCTCCGTAAAGATAAATCTTTATGAAAAAAAATGCTTTTCAACTAGCCTTATTAAATTGTAACTGTTAAATGCAATAAGAGAAAATAAAAAGGACAAAGCTCATAAAATTAAGGGGATACAAATTTGCCTTTGTTTCTTAAAAAAAAATGAAGCAAATTAGAAAGAAGTCCCTCATTTTACTTTCCAAAATGCCATCGTAGAGGATAATCAGTGGATTGGAATATTATTTCTGTTACTCTGTGTTTCTTTTCCAGTTCCAGAGAACATCATCTTGGCAAATCATAAGTGTTTTGGATTCATTACCTAAAAGAACAAAAATGGAAAGGAAAAGAAAAGCCACGCCCACAACCCACCAAGTGTGACAACGCATTGTTTGACTTCTGCTTTCACTCATTTTGATTAGATTCCCCAGAGTTTGAAAACTATCTTCCAGTCTAAATAAGGGTTGCTAAAATATTAGATGGACATTAAAGAAACCACAAGGTGCTAAGCAGCCTAACTAAAAATTAGGTTACTCAAGTTCCATTTATTGATTATGTAGACTACAGCCAGACTGGATGAGGTTTGGCCTGTGTGTTTTCAAAACTCTTTGAATTGCCTGACAGGGATGCCATTTCAAAGAGCCTTCAGACAGGGTAATTTGGAGCAAGGATAAAGAGTATGTTTCATTCAAGCATCCTTTATTCACAACAGCCTAGGGAATAGGCCAAGCAAATTAATATATCTTAGATTTTAAAAAATGTCTAGGACTTAATTTAAATAAAGCCCAAATGATTAATTAATTAAATCATTAAACAGAGCTCATTTGATCTATTTTGCATGATAACATGCTTTGGAAATAGTCATTAGAAAATCATGTAAATGATGTTCAACCCAAGGGTGAAGTGGAATGGGGGTAATTAATGGGTAGAGATAATAAACTAGCATTTACTGAGTGCTTATTATAAGCCAAGTACTCTTCCATGTCCTTTACGTGTATTATTCCAAATAACAATACTATGATGTAGGTATTATTATTATCAGTGCTTTACATAAGGAAAGTGAGGGCAAAGAGAAGTGAGAAAATTTGCTCAAGCTCTCCTATTTGGTAATTATTGTAGTTTGTATTCTCAGCCAGGCAAACTGGTTCTAGAGCCCACACTCTTAATCACCACCCTGAGTGAAGAAAGGAGGAGAAATGGAGTCAATGCACATGGGCAGGTTAGTACTTACAGATTCGAAATTTAATGTCAGCCATTGGAGAACTCCCTTGAAGGTCTCTTCCAAGGAGTAACTGTAATTTGTAACTTTGCTGACATGAAAATATAAATGTTGCTTATTATCAGGCTGGCAGGTATGATCCTTCACTCAGCAAGTTAGTGAGCTTAACCAAATACCCTCCTCATGACTCTGAGTGGGTGTTCCACTCTCACTCATGCTACAGGTGTGTACGTACTTATGAAGTGATAAAAAAATGGATGATTTTTTTGAAAAACAAATAAGGTTATATATTCAAGTCCAAGCCTGGTCCAGGCCTAAAATGTTTGCTCAGTGTTTGTTAAGTTATCAGGACAGAAATTGAGATGGAAACTTCAGTTTAACTTGAGATGTCATTGAAAACTCTTGATCACATTATGAAAGTAGAATCTTCAACAACTAGAGTCTGAATACATAGTACATTCTTTGTAAAATGATGACAAAGAGAGTCAGGTGCATGAGCCCCAGAATGAAACATAAAAGCTTTGTTCAAGAATGAGTCTCAAAAACCATAGTTAGAAAAGTTGAGAAGACGAAAAAGAAGTGTTAAGAAGGCTTATCCCAAGGTCAAATTGGACTTTGATTTTAATGAAGTTTGCGGACAGCTCTATTATATTAAAAACCTATCTCTCTTATCCCAAGGTCAAATTGGACTTTGATTTTAATGAAGTTTGGGGACAGCTCTATTATATTAAAAACTTATCTCTCCCTTCTCTTTTTTGTGATAATTATTATTAAAACTGTAATTTTTTTTCTTTCTGGCCAAGTAACTGTATCTAGTTGGGCTGGTGCTTTGTTCATGAACTTCCCTGCTTTTCCCGGATGGAGGAGGTAAAAACCTGATTCTGCACAAATTTTCTGGCCACATTTGGGCAAATCATGGAATCATGTGTCTTGCATGTAGGTGTTTACAAGAAAGCTGGGGATAAAACTATGAAGATTGCAGAAATGATCAATACGAATAATTTTCTTTCAAGTGGGATGGCCTGGAATTCATGCAAATTCATTGAGTGGTCACTGGCTAGTGACACTTGGGTGAAAATGTTGCCTGGCTTGTTAATAGAAATTTAAAAAGGCTAGGGGACAGGTGGCCAGCAAGTCCATCAGAGAAGGAGGGTGCTGAGACACCCGTCTCCCTTCCCCACCCTCACCTCTTCTTTCCTGCTTCTGTGGCTCTACCCAAACCAGCCTTTGCTCTGCTGTACTCTCCCTTTGACTTCCCATTGGCCCTAATTCTCTAATCTTCAAGGTCAAGTTCTCATCCCAGTGTGTGTGTGAAATCTAATTGCTGCTGCCCACACAGCCATCTCCTTTCTCTTTCTCCTTAGTTATACTGGTTGCATAATTACCACCTTATTATATGCTCTATTGCTCTCATTTAATGTACACCTCTAAATAGACTGTAAATTCATAATCTTAAATATTTTACGGAAAGTTGTAGGGTATTGAAGAAGAAATCAAGAGAAAGGAAGGAAGGAAGGCAGGCATGGGTGGCCAAAATAAGGGAGAAAAAGAAAGGAGGAAAAGAAGGAGAGAGGGAGGAAGCAGTGAGATTATAACAACTTTGATGTCACAAAACATCTTAGAGCCCACAAAAGCACAAAGCTAGTGTTGGATGTATAAAGGGACTCGCAATTACTGGTGACTGATTTTCTGCTTCTGGATCCTCCTTTAAACAATTTTCCTTGAACATCCCCGCTCCCCCCTTCCCCACCTTCTTGCATTTCTGCAGTAGGTTAAAAAATAAAAAATTATTTCAATGCGCCCAGGGGAACGGGAGGAGGGGCTAAACCCTGCATAGTTCTGACAAGTAATTAACTCAATGAAAGAAAAAGCAGGAGAGAAGTGATTTCCTTGGGAACAAGGCAGCATCCAGGAAGAGTAACAGAACTTTTATTCAAATTATTAAGTGGATCAAAACAGCAAGACACAAAGATGTGAATGTGCTTACATTTATTAGAAAAAATTTATCTGAGAAAGATTCAGCATCATTTTTGCTTGTAGCTACAGTATGAATTTCAGGTAATAAATATTTGTTAACTTTGGCTCACTGATGTTACAATGTCAGGATTTCAGACCATATATATATATATATATATATATAATTTTCAGGGGAGGAGTAGGCATTATTTTCTATTTGCAGAAAAATAATCTAGATGTGAAATTGAGTTCCCATGCCACTCCTGTGCTGGGTTGCTCTTCCGTCTTTTCCTCACATGTGCCCTGACTCAGCTTTCACGATACTCTACTCAATACTCTGTAATGACCTACCTGGGAAAGGAGTCTAAAAAAGAGTTGATATATGTATATGTACAACTGATTCACCTTGCTGTACAGCAGAAGCTAACACAACATTGTAAATCAACTATACTCCAATAAAAATTAATTAAAATATAAATTAAAGTGACCGTTAAAATCTCTAGATTTTATTGCCCAAATTTATCATTTTATTCCACTAGCTTTTTACCTCCAATCTTAATACTTTCCATGAAAGACACTGAAGCTTCTTTAATTGATTTCTGTTTGCTTCGAAAACTATTGTCTAAATCTATCGAGTTACTCTACGCTGCTTGTAGTTAGTTGTCAATCAGTTTATAAATATTGACTATTCTCATGAGCTCAAAAGAGTTCAAAGAATTGTACTTTCAAAGAAAGTTGAGGCAAAATTCAAGCATATACACCAATTAACATAAAACACATCTTTCTGGCTGTATTATTCCTGTACCTCCAATCACCCCAGCTCAGGAACCAGATGCACTGCCTAGGTGTTCCCTGGTATTCCCAATTCTACCACTGCTTAGCTCTGTGGCCCTGGATAAGTTATTTAATCTTTCTAACTTCCAGTTTTCTCATCTGTAAAATGGGCATAATAATAGAATCTTCCTTATAGAGTTGTGAATGGGTAAAAATTTATGCTGCATGTAAAGTCTTTAGCACAATACCAGGTGTATAAGCATCTTACTAACGGTAGTTATTATCATCAACTTTATTCCACAATTGAGAAATAATTTAGATATCATAAAATTCATTTTTAAATGTACAATTCAGTATTTTTATAGATTCACAAAGTTTTGCAATCATGATCACTCTCTAATTCCAGAACATTTTCATCATCCATAAAAGAACCTCCGTATCCTTTAACAGTCATTCACATTCTCTCTTTCCTCTGGTCCCTGGCAACCATTAGTTTAATCTCTTTATTTATGTATTTGCTTATTCTGGACATTTCACACAAGTGGAATTATACAATATGTGGCCTTTTGTGTCTGACTTCTTTCACTTAACATGTTCTCAAGCACCATCCCATGTTGCACTATGTGTCAGTGCTTTATTCCTTTGTAATGGCCAAATAACTTTTCATTATACAGGTATATCACATTTTGTTTATCCATTCTTCAACTGATGGGCATTTAGGTTGTTTCCCTTTTTGACTATTATGAATAATGTTGCTATGAACATTCATGAACAAGGTTTTGTGTGAATATGTATTTTCAGTTCTCTTGGGTTTATGCTAAGGAGTAAAAATACTGGGTCATATGCTAATTCTATGCTTAAAGTTTTGATGAATTGACAAACTATTTTCCAAAATGACTGTACCATTTTACATTTTTGCCAGCGATGGAAATGTTTCCAATCTATTTACATCCTCTTCAACACTTATTATTATCTGTTTATTTATTTATTTATTTATTTATCTGTTTATTTATTTTAATTTATGTATTTATTTGGCTGTGCCGGGTCTTAGTTGTGGCATGTGGGATCTAGTTCCCTGACCAGGGATCAAACCCAGGCCCCCTGCATTGGGAGCGTGGAGTCTTAGCCACTGGACCACCAGGGAAGTCCCTTATCTGTTATTTTGATTATAGGCATTCTAGTATATGTAAAGTGATATCACATTATGAGTTTCATTTCCCTTTCTTTAATGATTAATGATGTTGAGCATCTTTTCGTGTTCTTATTGGCATGTGGAAATTCTTTGGAGAATTGTCTATTCAATTCCTTTGCCCATTTTTAATTGGGTTTGTCTTTTTATTGTTGGGTTGTAAGAATTTCACACATTTTTATTGTGCATTATTTTATGGACCACATGACATTCCAGAAGTTGCAAACATAAAGACAGAAAATATAGACACATCCCTGCTTCTGTGAACTTCCATTCTAGGGGAGGTATAGATAAACAAAAATGTAAACAAGTAAATGAATAATAAAACTGTCTGAGAACAATAAATGTTATAAAGGAAAGAAAATGGGGAATATAATAGTGCAGTGGGGGCAATATAAAAGATGGTGGACAGGGAAAGACATACTTTGAGTTGAGACCTACAGCAACAGAAAGAACCTATCATAAGACGATAAGTTACTATTGAAAAGATGTACCAAGTTTTCGGTAGCACAGGCAAATAAGAAAGCTGCATTTGTAAGTAAAGTGTAATCCATAGCCCAAAGAGTCCCTTTTAGCTTAGTGACATTTCTGGTAGAATTTTTGGTCAACTTGGTCCTAAATCTGCAATTATATAACAGTACATTACTTATGCTCAGAATTTCTTTCACATGTCATCAGGTAGGTAAATTTTGCCTTGATGTATTTTGAAAAATATATTGTACCTCTTGAATTCAAGGCCCATACAGTGCTTTTTACAGTTTACTGGGTAAGTACATATTTATTAAGTATATACAGTTCAAAGCTAGTTCCCACCAGTTTACAATAATGAGGCCAAAGGGCAAGGTCTTACTTTAAATTATCCTCTTTATTAAATCAGGCATTCAGCAAAGTCAGAGCTAAGTTCTATGCTCCTGATATCGAACTTTCTTTGAAATCATTTTCCAAAGCAAATCCATAAAATATGAGGTGACCGTGTTTCCTATTTGCAAACAATGCATAAAACATAAAGGAACGGGCACAATATTCACATTTAAAAAATGCAATTTGGAATGTAGTGCTCCCTTGCTTGTTTTGAAGCTGGCTGCCAGAGGAAACGAATAACAAGATCAGAAAAATCCAATAAAGTCTAAATGTGCTTTTGGGTAATTTCCCCATCATTTGGGTGTAGTTCCACTCAGATGAAGGAGAGATACCTGAAACCATTGCACACATTTCATTGTAATATAAGAAAAAAAAAAGTCCTCTGTTCAAAAATCTCATCTAATGCAACTGGAACTATTCTACCCTATTCAATGGAGCACTCAGCAACATCTTATTATGAAGGCTGGTGCTTTTACTAAATTGATTAAGAGCAGAAATTCAAAACTAGAAGTTAACAAAAATGCCTCAGGAATAACTATAATATGAAAAGTAGTATCTGTTATTAGTGGCCATTAGACATCCACTTTTTAAACAGCTATTTATTGGATACCATGTACCAGGTACCATTTGTAGATGCTGGGACACAAAGATGAGAAAAAGGGACAAAACCTTGTTCTTAATAAGGCTTACATTCTATTGGAGGACACAGATAATAAACAAATAAATAAGAGAACATTGAAATGTAATAAATGTCATAAATGAAAGAGAAGGGGGGTTATATATAATGATAGGAGGGATTGAGTGGACAAGATTAGATAGGGTGATTAGTAAATATCTCTCTAAAACTGTAAAATCTGACTTGAGAATTGAAAGACTAGGCTTGAATAAAATATTTCATATTGTATTTTGTATGTCACATGGTGTGTGTTGTTTAATCCTTCTTCGATACAATTAAAGAATGAATTCTAGTTTGTGTTGTTTTTCACTACTTTTCTAACCCCATGTTTAGTACTATGCATTTCTAAAGCGGTTTAAATCAGTTACCATTATTGAGAAAATATTAGCATATTAAAACAATTTCTACATTTGTATGTCTAATATTTTACAAAACTAACTCTATCATGACCAATATTGTCCTGTTCCAATACTTATAGGATTTGCTTGCTTACTTTATTAGTTACCTATTGTCATAACAGTGCTGTATGACAAATCATCCCAAAACTCAGTGCTTAAAAAAATCTTTTATTCCACTTCATGTTATCTGTTGGTAGACTCATCAAGGATGGACTTAAATGGGCTTGGCTCAAAGCTGGATGCTGGATACAGGTCAACCCCACCTGTTTTTCATCTTCCTTAAAGCAGGAGCTACATTTCAGGTAGAAATGTAGAATCGCAAGAGACCAACTCTAAATATGAAGCACATTTCAAGCATTTGCTTGTGTCACATGTACTAACATCCCTTTTAACAAAGCAAGTCACATAGCCAAGCCCTAAGTCAAGTGATGGGGGCTACACCCTGCCCATGATGTGGCCTGAAGAAGTCTCATTGCCAAGCTCAACATCAGTGGGACACAGAGTAATCCCTCTCTTGCAGTTAAAGGGAGAAAGTAAATTTTGCCATACAACAGCCTAGTCCACTACATCTTTCATTCACCAACTAAATACTGAGCATCTAGCACATTCAAGATATTGTGTTAGATGCTGCAGGATATTAAAAAAAAACACATCTATGTGCAAGGAAACTTATTTAGGTATGCTTATTTGCATCAACAACACAAGGTAGCAAGTAAGAAGTGTATTTTCAAAGAATCAGGTAAAAGGTTTGGACCTTCAGAGAAGGACGGAATTACAGACATTCCTCATCTTACATTATCTTTTCAATATAGAAGATTTTTTAAGCTGAAAAAAATGTACACCTACTCACTAGAATGTCTACACATAAACACATACACACAAATTCATGCATATGTGATACCTCTTACTGGATGTTGAGCATGTATTATAATCTTCTATATTAGAAGATGCTGCCAGTACCCCATCAATTCCCCCTTACTTAACACTCACCTTCCTATAATTACTGATGGTTTTACGTCTCAAGAACCTGCAGCCTTCAGTCTTAAGACCTTGTCTGCCCCTGGGTACATGTACAGCCTGTACATAGAATTGCCCAGATGGGTGATGGATTTAAAACCCTGGGAACTGCTCTCAGCCAGTGATGGACCAGAGTTGACAGAAAAATACATCAACTCCTTGCCCTGTGACTCACCAAGAATTCCCCAGCAAGATGGAGCCCTAGTCACTCACAGGGGAACCTGGTTTATTAAGACACCCTCTGTTGGCTACCTTCCCTTCCCTGTCTCACTTCCCCAGTCCTTACCAGTGTGCTTCATGAGATCACCTCTCAAATAAATTAATTGCTACTTGTTAACTTGGATCCTTGTTTGGGGCCCTGCTTCTGGGTATTCCAAACGAAGATCATTAAATAAACTGAAATAACTCAAAATGATGGTGTTGGAATCTATTTGAATATATTTGAGGCAGAAACATCAAACCCAAATCAAACAGCCTTGAGGCAACCAGTGTTTGACTTGGTATCTGGCTTGGAGCTTTTTATCTGTGCTTAGTTTCTGTATAAAAAGCAGAAGTTTCCATCTCTACAGAAAACATCATATGCCTTATCAAACAATGAATTTCATGTTAAATTTGCATCACCAAGAAAGGTTATACACATCCAGCTGAAGGAACTAGGGATAAATTCTTATGTAAACAGCTCATGAGGTCCTGATAAAACCAGAACCATGTTTCTATAGAATCTGACCATTTCCTCCCTACCACTATTAATTCTACAAACATTTAGTAAAAATTTACTATGTGATCAATACTATTCTACTTTTTTGAGATTTAACAGTAGATTTAGGCCTGTTTCCTTCTGCCTTCTAAGTATTTATAATCCAGTTAAGAGTCAGGCATGGAAAAAGATAATGAAAATTAAACTGTAATATAAACTATGGCAAATGCCATAATTGAAGAATAAGCAAACTGCTCTCTGCATGCACCTGACCTCACTCGGAAATGGGAGTTGTTAACAAGATAATCTCACATGAATAATCAAATATACTTTGGAATGTATTTTTGAAAAGAGAGAAAAGCCACAGCTGAAAATATAAAATATAGTTTAAAATAAATAAAGAAATATATAGTTTAATATTCATTCTTTTGTTGTCAGCAAAAGACTCTTTTTTTAGAAATGGTTTGACATTAGACCCAACTTTGTGAAATCTGGATCAGGCAAAATTTAGCCAGGAAAACAGAATTGGGAATATTTTATTCAGGGACAGAGAGCTGGTTGCACAGGTGCTGAAGGACAGAGAGGTCAAAGAGGAAAAGTGTCCCATCTGGCAGCAGGAGGCCTGCAGCACCCCCAGACAGCAGAGTCCTGGGGAGGCTTGCCTGAGGCATGTGCCAGCAGGAGGTAAGAGGCACCCTTCTTTTCCTCCTTCCCATCTTTCTAATCTCTCACTGGCTCAACCCAGTAGAAACCGTGGCGGTGGGAGCGTGGGAAACATAAACAGTAGGTTCGTATTAGTTATCTAGTTTACATATAGTAGTGTGTATATGTCAATTCCTTTCCCCCTTAGTAATCATAAGTTTGTTTTCTAGATCTGTGATCTTATATTCAGGAATGTATTTACCTTGATAGAAATCATAAGACCTTGATTCTAACATTGGCCTTGCAACCAATTAACGAGGTGACCCATGGCATGTCACCTAGCTTTTCTGGGCTTGTAACATGAAGGATATAATCAGATGATCTCATAGTTCTGAATTAGCTCTATTGCTCTATGATTGTAGGAAATGTGTATCTTAGAACAACAAATATACCTGAGTTTTCTTATATCTTTAGTTTCAGGAGAGAATCTGGGTTGAAGCTCCTCTCTGAAGTTCACTCATAGCTTTCTCATGCTCTTCAGCAAGCCCAAGAGTATCTCCCAACCTATCAATTCTTTCCCCCTTAAATTGTATGAACCAGGGAAATTGCCTACAAGGAGCTCAGACTCCCAAGCCTGCTCCTTGGTTGCTGACATGCCCAGAGAAGCTAGTGCTCTGGGGTCCAGTGGATGGAGTAAAATTCCTGGGTATCATTCTAGACTCTTCCCTCATCCCCAAATTTAACAGTAACAGTTTCTGATGCACTGGGAACATCAATGTTGGACATATATGAGAGAAACAATATTGAAATGTAGAGGCTGACGGTTATAGGGAAATTTTTATAAAGAATCCAGGGCTTTGGAGGAGGGGAAAATCAAGAGTCCCTTACCTCCTCCTCCCTCCAAGCTCAAAACTTTTAGAATGTGATTGGATAAGAAAATAATTGAACACGACAAAACCCCCAGAATCAATGAATTCAACAAGGCACCTATGAAAAAACATCATGAAATTACAAAAATATGGGTGAACCACTTCATGCACAAAACCAGGCATAGTCTGAGCATTGTCGGTGGTCCTCTAATGGTTCACCCGCCACTCTAACAGTTCCTGACAGTTCCTCAGGTCCATCTTACCATCTCTGTGCTCTCATCCCTCAGCTCTGTGTGCTGTAGCCTTGAGGCCCACACCTGCAAACATCACTGCATGACTGTCCTTGGGCTCCTGAAGCTTCTCTGCCCACATCACTAGAAGAAATCAGGAAGTGCCTGGTAGTTTATAGCCCCCCGAATGGAACTTGGCTAATGAGTAGGAAAGCCCAGCTACCCTGCCTTGAGTCAAGGAAATCTCTGAGGTGGGACTTACATGCTGTAGCTTCCTGTAGGATCAGGCTGAGACTGGGGCTTTGCCTGAAACCACATCCTTGCTTAGCTTCTTCCCTCCTCCCTGCTCTACTCCCTTACAGTCTTTCCCTAGAAGCACTTTCTTAATGAACCACTTGCTCATGAATCATCATCACCTCAATGTCAGCTACTGGGAACCTGACCCAAGACATAAGTGTTGTATAGGAATGGTGGCTGTGGCTTCCTGAGACTACAGAGAGTGGAAATTCTTCTATCCTACATTATAGGACATTCCTACACCCTGAGGAAGAAACAATATGATTGGACCTAAATAAATTTAATGTTGGGAGCCCATGACAATTCTGTCAGGTACATCCTTCAATGAGCAAATTACCATTGGGGTTGGTGAAAGACTAGGAAAAACCACTGTAACCACAGCAGGAGTTTGCATCAATGGTCAAGGTAGACAGAACAAGTGCTCACATTTGCTTTGGACAAAACAGGGGGTCACATAAAGGTGACAGGAGTTGCAGCCACGGGGATAGGACAGTCTTTCTTGACTAGGTTTTGTCTGCCATCTCTAAGTCTCTAGCTCTAGAGTTCAGTGGCATAATATATCCTCCTAGACTAGACTAGATGACCCAACTTCTCATAATGGTACTGCAGTCTTTCAAATTCAAGGAGAGATTCATGAGGATGCTCCCAAAGATATTTGAACATATCAGTGAATGGACAACTTAGCAAGAAGCATTAGACTTCCCATGAGTGAGACCAAGTTGAGGCTGAGATATTGCTCTGTCAAACTTCAAATAGCAAATCAGGGAAACACTGTTACCAGTCAAGGAATCACACTAATCCACGTCAATACTGCCTCTTTGAATCCATCTACTTTTTTCCCCATTTCTCCACCTCTGTCTCTTCAGTAAGTCAGTTTATCACCATTTCTTACCTGGACCAGTATAGCTATAGTCACCAATCTCCCTGCCTTTAGTTTTGCTCCCCTCTAATCCATTCTTCACACTCTTATAAGGCTCTTAAGATCATCCAGTGTCCTGAGACTCTCCATGTCTCTGCATTATCTTCAGGCATAAAGTTGAAACTCCATGGCACGGATGTGAAGCCCTTTCGTGACCTGGCTTCTGCCCACCTCTCCAGGCTCACCTTACATCCTCTCCTCCTGGCATTTTATGCTCCATCCATTCCTCACACATACCTCTTATTCTGGCTCATCCCCCCTACAGACTTGGTTTGGACAGCCCCCTGCACCTAGCTTTGTCCCAGTCCCTGTGACACCATGTAATTTTTACCTGTTTATATCTGCCTTCCTTCCTGGCTCACAGACCAGAACCTGGCATTCATCCACCTTCTCCAGCAGGCACTCTGAAGATGTCCCTCCACTCTTTGACTCTGAACATCTTTGTTGGTGTTGACATCCACATAACAGAGCCTATCAAAGAGGATGGGTCTGAGACGAGGGCTCAGAAGACCATTCAAGATGGGATCAGCTGCCTGGTACACTTTTCTTTTCTTTACCTTTTGCAATAGGTATCTATACATTTGACTGCAAGAAAATTCTAATTGATTTCAAGGAAAAGATCACATCTCTTCTACCCCACAGCTTCTTTCCATGGACTTCAGACATATGCTTATAGACTAGCATCGTTGTAACAATGCCAAGACTCAACATTAATTCTTTTACTTCCTGCCCCAGTCCCCGTTGCAAGCACTCTTCCCAATTCCTTGAACTCTTACACAGTTTCTATTACTTTAGTGTTTGTAGATGATGATTATGGGGTTGATGAGAGTGATTTACCTGCAGCTAGTGAGGCTCATATAGAAACAGAAAAATCTGTGCAAATTTATCTCCAGAAAATGTCTGCCTTTCTTCTTTCCTTTCCCCAGCGCTTCTCTGCAGTATTGATCCTACATTTATCCTTTTCACAAAGCCCTGTGATAACCTGGCTCCCTTCATTTTTGGCCCTGGCTTCGTGGGGGGATTTATTATGAGCTCTGGTTTAGAGACTTTTAACAGTCTATAATCTTGGCCAGGCTCGAGCTCAGCCAGTCCTGAAAGGCTGCTAAATGAAGTGTGACAAACGTACAATCACTTAGTGGTGACCGGTGGCAGCTGGGACGATGCTGTATCTATCCCAACAGCAGAAGCAGGACATTTATTTAGCAATAGTCTTCATCTTCTCTCTCCTCTTAACTTCACAATCCAACATCTAAAAATCCCATTTCTCTGAGAGAATTATTCGAAGAGTAGAACTTAAATCCCCACATTTCCAGAATTGCCTACGTAAAAGCATCTTCAGGCATGGATATGACAAAGCCAGGATGCAAGCTGGTGTCATTTTGTTTCCCTGCCTAAGAGTGAGGCAGCATCACTGAGGCAGGACCCAGGGGAGCCCTTATCGCAGCCTGAAATGACACACAAAACTAAGCATCCTGCACCTCCCACATTCATTACGGAAAAGATGAAAAACAGCATCTTTAGAATTATTTATCGTTTTTTAAATTGGTCTAATGAAATCATGTATGCCCCCATCCCCTTGGGGTTGGCTTGTTGATGATTTCTGCTTATATTTGCCCTTGAAAATTGAAAAGACCTGCTATTAAAATACAGGAAGAAACCCTCCAAAAGTTAAATCAGGACACTCTGGTTCCCCTTTGCCCAGCAGTCTGTACTGGTATTTGTTTGTGGTTTTGGTTTCCCTGATGACTAATGTTATTGAGCATCTCTTCATGTGCTTATTGGCCATTTGCATATCTTCTTTAGTGAAGTCTCTATTTAAATTTTTGCCCATATTTTATCAGCTTGTGTGTTTTCTTATTGAGTTGTAGGAGTTTTTTTTTTTATATACATTCTGGATACAAGTCCTTTGTCTGATATATATGTGTTGCAAGTACTTTCTCACTGTCACTTGCCTTTTTGTTTTCTTAATAATGCCTTTTAAAAGAGCTTTAAAAAAAGAAAAGATGCAATTCAATTTACCCTGTTTTTCTCTAACGGTTCAGGCTTTTTGTGTTGTAAGCAATCTTTGCTTAGCCAAAAACCACAAAGGTATTTTTCTGTTTTATTCTCTAAGTTTTATAGTTTTAAGTTCACTCTTACAGCAATAATCTATTTAGAGTTACTTTTTGTGTATGGTGTCAATAATGGCTAAGGTTCTTTTTTTTGGCAAATGAATATCCAGTTTAGCATCATTCATTGAAAAGACTTTCTTTTACCCATTCCATTCTATTGTGCTGGTGATTTTGCCATAAACCAATTGACTATATAGGTGATTTATATTCTGTTCCATTGGTCTACAAGTCCAAATTTTCACTAATATCAACGTGTCTTAATCACTGAAATTTGGAATGTAGCCAGGCTGGATTTTGATACTTTTCTTGACATCCTGATCACTTCTCCTCCACTTGCCTTTTGTGTGTGTGTGTGTGTGTGTGTGTGTGTGTGTGTGTATATATATATTCATAAATATTTTCATAAAATATATATAAATATTTTCATCCTCTCCTCTAACTATCGTGGGCAGGATCTATGATCTCCCACCTCAAATATCAAAATTTACCTCTCTAATTAGAGTTTTTCTGGATATATGCCCAGGAGTGGGATTGTAGGATCATAAGGTAACTGAAAACTCTAATTCGAAAAGATGCACGCACCCCAATGTTCATAGCAGCACTATTTACAATAACCAAGGCATGGAAGCAACTTAAGTGTCAATTGACAGATGAATGGATAAAGAAAATGTGGTACATATATACAACGGAATATTACTCGGTCATAAAAAAAGAGTGAAATAATGCCATTTGCAGCAACATGGATGGACCTAGAGATTATCATACTAAGTAAAGTAAGTGAAACAGAGAAAGACAAGTATCATATGATATCACTTATTTGGGGAATCTAAAAAAATGATACAAATGAACTTATTTAGAAAACAGAAATAGATTCACAGACACAGAAAACAAACTTATGGTTACCAAAGGGGAAAAGGGCGGGGGGGGGGGGTGGTCATGGATAAATTAGGAGTTTGGGATTAATGTATACATACTACTATATATAAAATAGATAAACAGCAAGGACCTACTGTATAGCACAGGGAAATAAACTTAATATCGTGTAGTAACTTATAACGGAAGAGAATGTAAAAAAAGAATATATATGTGTGTGTGTGTGTGTGTGTGTGTGTGTGTGTGTGTGTGTGTGTGTGTGTATAACAGAATCACTTTACAACACTGTAAATTAACTATACCTCAATAAAATTTTTTTAAAAATTACCTCTCTGGTATTCCATCCATTCTCTGGGAGCCCTGCTGTATACAAGGGTCAAGATTAACTGTGATAATGTTTGGTAATGATTTTTCCTTCTCAATTGACATATTTACATTTTTCAATCGTAATGCAAAGATTTAGCTTTCTGGATGGTAACTTCAGACACCATAATAAGTTTCCTATAATAAAGGTCATATTTTGAGATCAAGTGTGCTTTTGGACACCCCTTAAACCAATGGTCTTCAAAGGATGGTACTTGGACCACTGGTGTCATGAGAGAGGTTTTCAGATCATACTAACATATTGTATTTAAATATTAATAGTTGTACATGTTTTTGGCTATGTGTTGAGATTGTAGTAACCCAAACATATAGTAGTTTCACAGACAGCATTGCTGAATCAAAGTGTAATTTGTTTACAAAAAAAAAAATTAGTGAATCAATTTAAATAAAAGTATTGATAAGGTGACTTGATAATAATGGTATATTCGTTTTGCAAATTGCTAAAGCTTGAGTAACACCAACCTAAACGTGAAGACAGGTAGACACTTCCTCAATTGCCTTGGGTAAGCAAGAAAGGGTGAGGTTAAGACCCCTCCTTCCACCCTTCTTCTAGGTGCATATATGCTGCTGGCACCCCTCACACATCCCCTTTATCTGGCTAGTCCCCCATTCCTCAGCTGCTGAGAGCATTGTCTGCCCCTTCTCCTGAAAAATGCCATCCTTGCCCCTTCTCCCATGCCAGGCCTGCAAGATGAACTGATGTAAGAGCTCAAAAATGCACCCCCCTTGCTTCTGGTTAGGGCAACCCTGTGGCTGATTCCCACTCCAGAGTTCCCTATGGGATCAGGCTGAGTCTAGTCCTGACTATGCTGTACCCAAATTTATGCCTGACGTCCTACTCTGCTTTCCTTAGTCTCTTACAAATTTCACTGGAAAGTTACTCCATCAAGAAATCACAAGCAAAGGAATTCCTGTTTCAAGTTCTGCTTCTAGGGAATTTGTTCTAAGACACAAAGCTTAAATAATAGCCTCTGGGAATACAGAGAAACTGACCAGATACCTTCCTGGGTCTTTGTAAACCTTCTGACGTATTTTATTTTTTTCCTTCCCTATCTGGTCATGTTTAAGAGTCAGTGGACCCTTTAAAGAGTTACTGTCCACAATGAAGGACTAACTGCACCCTTTGTGTCCTACCTAATGTGTCTTCCTTTGTCTGCATTTTATCTTTTTCTAGACCAGTTCTGATAGGATAAATGTTACTGGGTCTTTTATGGCATAAGCCACCCCGCTTACTCTTTCTGCTTCCTTCCTACCCTAGAGAGAGCATACTAGCTTGCCATTCATGAATACTCTTCCTGGATCATTAACTTACATGGAAAGAGGGTTCCCCCATGTAGGGTGCTTTTTAAAGTCAAACTAAAAGCTCCATTAAATGCCCTCTTATCTTTGTAAGCTTGAGGCAGAAAGACTTCTTTTTTACTCATTATAGCAATTATTTTGTTTCTGCCCTTAAATATATCTGGAGATTTCAAATCATGGAAGCAATTTAGCTATCAAAACTGCCATAATATAAAAATAATTTAAATTCAAACCAAATAGCCTAAAAAAAATGATGGATAAAACAGCTTAGAAAAGTCTGTATCATGCTCTAGTCCAAGCAATCTTTATTTCCTTGAAAAGACTTATCTTCTATATCATTAAATTTTTATTCCTATCACTCCTGAGTTGTTTGACCTACAGGAATCTTTCATTGCCTCATATTAGACTTTTAAGATTTTCAAAAATTGTATTGAGGCATAACATGCATGCAATAAAATGCACAAATTTTAGGTGTACCAGCTGATGAAATTTTCCATATGCCTACCCTTGTGCAATCATCACACAGTTAAGATATAGACTATTTCCAGCAATGTGAAAGGCTCTCTCTTGTTCTCTCTCGCTCAATACCCTCCACAAAATACCCATTATTTTGGCGGTAATTACACCAGATTCATTTGCTTCTCCTTCTGACTCATATAAATGGGCTGGTACAATAGGTACACTTATACATCTGGCTTGTTTTCCTGAATATTGTATCTGTGAGTGCTATACATACTTCTGTCTATATATGCTGTCTGTTCATTTCCACTGTTGTTAATATAGTCCACTGGTGAATATATCATTACATGATTACCCATGGTATTGTTGATGAGTGTTGGGGACTTTGTAATTTTTGGCAGCTATATATTGTTCTGAAATGAGCATTTTTAAACATATATTCTGTTGGATATACATACTCATTTCTGTTTGGTATATACTTAGGAATGGTATAGAGAAAACAAATGCTTAATGTTAATAGACACTGCCAAACAATTTTTCCAAAATGGTCATACAGGTATACACTCCCTATAAGCAATGTATGAATTTCAGTTGTTTTACACTTAGTATTGTCTTTTTTTTTTTCATTCTAGTGGTTGGATAGTGGTGTTTTCTTGTATTTTAATTATCATTTCCATGAAAACTAAATGATATCAAGCAAAACTTCAATACATTTTTATGAAATTCTCAAGACTTTTATTCTTTTACTTATTAATGTGTAGGAGTTTATATATTTTGGGTATGACTCCTTGGTTGAATGTATGTACTGAAATTATTCTCCCTGTCTATAATGTGCTTTAATAATCACTCAGTGACCTGACACAACCAAAAATAAATAAATAAATAATTTTTTTAAAGGGTATATTTGATGAACAGAAATACTTTTTTATTGGTCAGATTTATAATTTGTTTCATTTATGATTAGTGCTTTATTTTTTACTGTTTAAAAAATCACTGCCTACCACAAGGTTATGAAAATATTCTCCTAGAGTGTTTTCTTCTAGAGAAGTGCTGTCTGATACAGTAGCCACTAGCCACATATGTCTATTGAGAACTGGAATTGTGGAAGTCTGAACTGTGCTATAACATATAGATCATCAAATTTAAAAGTTAATTTAAAAATAATGTAAAATACCTCAGTAAGAATTTATATTTCCTACATGTTAAAATGATAATGCTTTAGATATGTCAGGTTAAATAAAATATATAGTTGAAATTAATTTCATTTGTTACTTTTTAATATTTAGAATGTGGCATGCACAAAGCTACAGTAATTAAGACAGTGTGGTACTGTCATAGGATTGACATAGAGATCAATCGAATAAAATTGAGAGTCCAGAAACAAGCACTCAGCTGGTTTTCAGCAGGGTGCCACAGCAATTCAATGAAAAAGAATAGTTTCTCAACAGATAGTGCTGGACACCTGAGTATCAACATGTAAGATAATGAAGTTGGACCCTTTGCTCACACTGTGTACAAAAATTAATTCAAAATAGATCATAAACATAAATAGAAGAGCTAAAACTATAAAACTCTTAGCATATTAGGTTCTATTTAACTAGTTTCTCCTGAGGGCAGGCCTTACTAAGATCAGAGTGCTCTGGTGTATTTGAAAATAACTCCTTTTCCTCTCTCCCTGCCAGAAGAACAAGGGCGTTTTTCTCCAATATTCACTCTGAGGACCCAGAAGAGCTCCCAGAGGTAAATCTCACAAAATTGCAGTGCACCCCCCACCCCCCAAGAGTGGTTTCCCTGGAATGTTTAACTCTCAGAATTGTCCATACTCAGCCTCCAGCAACTATTCAATTATTGTCCAGGTTTTCTCACTCAGGCACTCATTCCTATGGAGGTTTCTGCTCATGGGCCTCTGTTCAATGAGCTACAACTCCCTGTACTGGCCTGACTCTCCAATCCTGGGGGTAGCAGTCTGCCCTGCATCCTCCCTTCTCTTATGGATCCAAAGAGAGTTGTTGATTTTTCAGTCTGTTCAACTTTTTACATGTCGTTAGGGCAAACTGGCACCTTCCAAGCTCCTAATGTGAGGAACTGGAAACCGGAAGCCGGCACTTGTTTCTTTCAAGTCTTTGGATAACCAAACTTTAATGAAATAAACATTTACTCTTGACCAGCATCGTTTCTATGTCAATTCAGTGATGATTCAACAAAATGAACACCTCGTTTAAAATGGATGCACAGTATAATAAGTACATAATATTGAAGAACATTCACTTTTTAATCAGATGAATACAAACCTGACCACGTATGAGTTTGGTCATCTCCACTATGTTCCTAATCTCTCTGACAGCAATCTCTCAAATGTGAAATGTGCAGAGTCCCTACTTCCCTGGGTCATTATAAAGACAAAATGAGATCACATCTGCAAAGCCCTTGACAAAACTGGACATGCTATGAAAGCTCAACAGATGGAAATTATTAATTATTGTAGACTCAAATATCTCTTCTATTGTTAGATTTTAGATTATTTCCTATCTTTTTCTAGAAACAACAGTGAATTATACATCTATTTCCATAAGTGTTTGTTTATATTTTTTAGTATTTTTACAGGCTTAAGTTCCTGAAATCACAATAGAGTATAAACACATTTAAAACCCAGATATATGTTGACAAATTACATTCTAGATAAATTTTATTAATTTACATTTTTATCACCAGGGTGTGAGAAGGCCTATCTCAATAATCCTCTACAAGTGGATTTTTTTTAAAAAGCTGATTTGAATTTGAACGTAAATTTTTTTGATTACTAGAGAATCTGCATTATTTATTTTTAATGTATCAGTCAATGACATTTCAGCTTTTGTTTTTGTTCTTTGTCCTTTTTCTAGTACACTATTATTATTATTATTTTATTTATTTATTTTTTTGCAGTTCAGGGGCCTCTCACCATTGTGGCCCCTCCCGTTGTGGAGCACAGGCTCCGGACACGCAGGCTCAGCAGCCATGGCTCACAGGCCCAGCCGCTCCGTGGCATGTGGGATCTTCCCGGACCGGGGCACGAACCCGTGTCCCCTGCATTGGCAGGCAGACTCTCAACCACTGCGCCACCAGGGAAGCTCCTACACTATTATTTTTAAATATATATTTTTAAATGTCCTTGACCATTGTGATTTCCAGTTTGTATTTATTAGTCAAATATTATTTATTTCAATTCTATAAGTAATTTTTAGAAGGATGACTTTATATTTAAGAAGTAATGTATTATAAAAGCATTATTAAAAAATCAGACAATTCAAAAACACACAAAGAAAATATTTTCAAAATTACTCCATATCATTCCACTCAGAAATAATCATTGTCAACATTTAGAAGCTATCATTTCAGGCATGTCTATATAAAAACATATATCTAAATAACAAATAATAAACAGATAAATAAATACAAATTATTTTAGAAAGATGGTTATCACACTATAATGCTACACTTAGACTTTTAAATAAAATTTAATTACATTAAAACAAGGTACAGGGCTTCCTTGGTGACGCAGTGGTTGACAGTCTGCCTGCCGATGCAGGGGACATGGGTTCGTGCCCTGGTCCGGGAAGATCCCACATGCCGCGGAGCGGCTGGGCCCGTGAGCCATGGCTGCTGGGCCTGCGCGTCCGGAGCCTGTGCTCCGCAACGGGTGAGGCCACAACGGTGAGAGGCCCGCGTACTGCAAAAAAAAAAACAACAACAAAAAAAAAAACAAGGTATGATGTGAAAACTGCCTTGAAATTAGGGAATATTGAGCTTCAGATAAATGTTCCTTCACCACCTGACATTAATTACCAAAAGGGCTCTCTGAAATCAATAAATGAAATTAGAGATAATTTAAGACTTTAGAGTATTTTTTTTAACTTTATGTTTCAAATTTAGATAAGCTCTATTGACTTCCTGCTCTGAAAAATAAGGAAACCTTTTCACATTCTCCTCAAAATCTTTGGTATTTACATATTATAAATATATATTTAGCATTTTATATTATATTTACTGTGTCAAAAAGTTTTATGGTCAATATAACTGTTACTGTTTGGTCTTGGTTTTAAAGTTTAGTGGATTCAATGCCTATAAATCTTCCTTTTACCATGATTTCTTTTCTCCCTCCATTCCTGATTTTGAACTTAGAGGGTAGGTCTCTTGTTAAGTGTTCTTACTGCAATAAATAAAATTTTTAAAAAGCTTCATACAAACTTTTCTCTTGAAAAATCAACACAATATTAAAATGAGTTTATAATATGAATAGGCATTTCACAAAATTAAATTGTCTATAAATTTATGGAAAGATATACAACTTCACTTACTGTTAAAGAAATGCAAATTAGGTAACCATGTTCTAAAATTGGCAATAGCTGAGCGGTGATAAAAAATTTAACTGTTTGCGGGCTTTCCTGGTGGTGCAGTGGTTGAGAGTCCGCCTGCCGATGCAGGGGACACGGGTTCGTGCCCCGGTCTGGGAAGATCCCACATGCTGCGGAGTGGCTGGGCCCGTGAGCCGTGGCCGCTGAGCCTGCGCGTCCGGAGTCTGTGCTCCGCAACGGGAGAGGCCACAACAGTGAGAGGCCCGCGTACCGCAAAAAAACAAAAACAAAAAACAAAAATTTAACTATTTGTTAATATATACTGTCTATGAACATGTGGAATAACCCTACTTTCATGCACTGTTTACACGATTCTAACGTTGATAAACTTGGCACACTCTCATTGTAGTTAATCTTACTAATATCTTGCAAATTTTAGAAGGTCATGTTTAACCTAAAAATTCTACTTCTTGAATTTTTTCAAGATATTCTCTCATAAATGAAATCAAAGGAATTTGAAAAAGAATTTACTCCACAGCATTCTCTGTAAGAGCAGAAAATCTGGAAGCAGTAAAAATAATCATCTACAAGGGAAAAAGGAAATTATCTATAGCCTATCCCTGATTTCAGAGGGACTACTATGCTTTTTTTTTTTTTTAATGAGTTAAAACTATTTGTGCTAATAGGGAAATATCTTCAAGATGCAGTGCTAGGTTAAAAAAGCAAAGTGGAATACAGTATGTATAGTATATGTGCATTCAGGGGAATAATGTCTGGAAATACTTACACATGTCTTTTGGCATTGGTCCTTCTTGGGAGCAAGAGAAGGTACTCTCTTACTCTCTAGTAAGAGGATGCGGATGGTTGGATGGGAGAATCAAATTTCATTGTATAATATTTTAATCTACTTTAACCTTGCTTCCAATAAAGATTTGTTATAGGACTGTACAGCTGCTGATAAGATTTTTTTTTATGGAGGAAAACAAAAAGAAGGTAGCATCAAGAGGCAGGCTTCTTGTTTCAGATGTATACATCAAGTTTTTTAACCAATTAACAATAGGGATTTGGTCTCTAAGTATTTAATATTATTTTTTTTGGTTCATTTGCCTCATTTTGGTTCATTTAGCCAACATAAAATGGACACCTATAATGTGTCAAGCATTGGGTAAGGTTTTATGGTGCCATGTCTAACCTCAAAGTGGTAGTCATCCAGTAGGTGTCTCATAGCCAAGTGGCTACAAATAAGGAGTATAAAGTCAGACTATCTAGACTCCAGTAGGCTTCTGCTGTGTACTTTGGGCAAATTTCCTAAGCTTTGAGTTCATCAGTCATCATTTTTTTCATCAATTAAAAAAAAAATAACAATAGCATTTATATTCCTGGGTTGTCATTAGGATTAAATGAGCTAATAATTACATTGAATCTGATACAGCAAATTATAATTAAATTAAAGAGGTTAATATCTGAGATTGGCAGACTTTCTTTCTTTGACCTGGAATAACCAGGCAGATTTCCAATCTAGATAAAAGAATTACTCCTCAGAAAGTGTCTATGGATGGATAGTTGATAAGTATTATAAGTTGCTCTTTACATATGGTACCCATCAGTCCCCCAGCTGCTTGAGTGTTTTTTTGTTTTTTTTTAACATCTTTATTGGAGTATAATTGCTTTACAACGGTGTGTTAGTTTCTGCTTTATAACAAAGTGAATCAGCTATACATATACATATGTTCCCATATCTCTTGCATCTCCCTCCCTCCCACCCTCCCTATCCCACCCCTCTAGGTGGTCACAAACAACCAAGCTGATCTCCCTGTGCTATGCAGCTGCTTCCCACTGACTATCTATTTTACGTTTGGTAGTGTGTATATGTCCATGATACTCTCTCACTTCGTCCCAGCTTACCCTACCCCCTCACCATATCCTCAAGTCCATTCTCTAGTACGTCTGTGTCTTTATTCCCATCTTACCCCTAGGTTCTTCATGACCTTTTTTTTTTTCTTAGAGTTCATATATATGTGTTAGTATAAGGTATTTGTTTTGCTCTTTCTGACTTACTTCGCTCTGTGTGACAGACTCTTGGTCCATCCACCTCACTACAAATAACTCAATTTCATTTCTTTTTATGGCTGAGTAATATTCCATTGTATATATGTGCCACATCTTCTTTATCCATTCATCTGTTGATGGACACTTAGGTTGCTTCCATGTCCTGGCTATTGTAAATAGAGCTGCAATGAATATTTTGGTACATGACTCTTTTCGAATTATGGTCTTCTCAGAGTATATGCCCAGTAGTGGGATTCCTGGGTCGTATGGTAATTCCATTTTTAGTTTTTTAAGGAACCTCCATACTGTTCTCCATAGTGGCTGTATCAATTTGTATTCCCACCAATAGTGCAAGGGTGTTCCCTTTTCTCCACACCCTCTCCAGCATTTATTGTTTCTAGATTTTTTGATGATGGCCATTCTGACCGGTGTGAAATGATATCTCATTGTAGTTTTGATTTGCATTTCCCTAATGATTAGTGATGTTGAACATTCTTTCATGTGTTTGTTGGCAATCTGTATATCTTCTTTGGAGAAATGTCTATTTAGGTCTTCTGCCCATTTTTGGATTGTGTTGTTTGTTTTTTTGTTATTGAGCTGCATGAGCTGCTTGTAAATTTTGGAGATTAATCCTTTGTCAGTTGCTTCATTTGCAAATATTTTCTCCCATTCTGAGGGTTATCCTTCGGTCTTATTTATGGTTTCCTTTGCTGTGCAAAAGCTTTTAAGTTTCATTAGGTTCCATTTGTTTATTTTTGTTTTTATTTCCATTTCTCTAGGAGGTGGGTCAAAAAGGATCTTGCTGTGATTTATGTCATAGAGTGTTCTGCCTATGTTTTCCTCTAAGAGTTTGATAGTGTCTGGCCTTACATTTAGGTCTGTAATCCATTTTGAGTTTATTTTTGAATATGGCGTAGGGAGTGTTCTAATTTCATACTTTTACATGTACCTGTCCAGTTTTCCAAGCACTACTTATTGAAGAGGCTGTCTTTTCTCCACTGTATATTCTTGCCTCCTTTATCAAAGATAAGGTGACCATATGTGCGTGGGTTTATCTCTGGGCTTTCTATCCTGTTCCATTGATCTATATTTCTGTTTTTGTGCCAGTACCATACTGTCTTGATTACTGTAGCTTTGTAGTATAGTCTGGAGTCAGGGAGCCTGATTCTTCCAGCTCTGTTTTTCGGTCTCAAGATTGCTTTGGCTATTCGGGGTCTTTTGTGTTTCCACACAAATTGTGAAATTTTTTGTTCTAGTTCTGTGAAAAATGCCAGTGGTAGTTGGATAGGGATTGCATTGAATCTGTAGATTGCTTTGGGTAGTAGAGTCATTTTCACAATGTTGATTTTCCAATCCAAGAACATGGTATATCTCTCCATCTATTTGTATCACCTTTAATTTCTTTCATCAGTGTCTTATAATTTTCTGCATACAAGTTTTTTGTTTCCTTAGGTAGGTTTATTCCTAAATATTTTATTCTTTTTGTTGCAATGGTAAATGGGAAGGTTTTCTTAATTTCACTTTCAGATTTTTCATCATTAGTGTATAGGAATGCAAGAGATTTCTGTACATTAATTTTGTATCCTGCTACTTCACCAATTTCATTGATTAGCTCTAGTAGTTTTCTGGTAGCATTTTTGGATTCTCTATGTATAGTATCATGTCATCTGCAAACAGTGACAGCTTTGCTTCTTCTTTTCTGATTTGGATTCCTTTTATTTCTTTTTCTTCTCTGATTGCTGTGGCTAAAACTTCCAAAACTATGTTGAATAATAGTAGTGAGTGTGGGCAACCTTGTCTTGTTCCTGATCTTAGTGGAAATGGCTTCAGTTTTTCACCATTGAGGACGATGTTAGCTGTGGGTTTGTCATATATGGTCTTTATTATGTTGAGGAAAGTTCCCTCTATGCCTACTTTCTGCAGGGTTTTTATCATAAATGGGTGTTCATATTTGTCGAAAGCTTTCTCTGCATCTTTTGAGATGATCATATGGTTTTTCTCCTTCAATTTGTTAATATGGTGTATCACCTTGATTGATTTGCATATATTGAAGAATCCTCGCATTCTTGGGATAAACCCCACTTGATCATGGTGTATGATCCTTTTAATGTGCTGTTGGATTCTGTTTGCTAGTATTTTGTTGAGGATTTGTGCATCTATGTTCATCAGTGATATTGGCCTGTAGTTTTCTTTCTTTGTGACATGTTTGTCTGGTTTTGGTATCAGGGTGATGGTGCCCTCGTAGAATGAGTTTGGTTGATTGCTTATAGCTCACTACTGCCCTCTTTATCCTGAGAATTGCTCATGGTTTCCTCCCTGGAAAATGTCTGGAAGGTTACACATGATTTCTGGGGACACTTGCAGCTGACTGATAAGAAGGTAATAGTGACCAGCCTCTTTGTCTCAAGGTGAGACCTAGTCTCTAGTCCCCTGCATCCTCCACAGCTCCCTGTGGCAACAGCTTCAGCTGAACCCACATCTTTGCATGGCTTCTTCCAGGTCCCATCCTGCTTTCCTCCCTCCCCTCCTCCTAAGAGCCCTTCCTAATTAATTACGTGCATTCAGATTCCTGTCTCAGCCTTTGCTTCTAGGAAAACCAACATAAGATAAGTATGAAATATTGTTTTCTGACTTTGCATCACCACCCTGTCAGGGGGGCTCAGAATAATCTAGCAAACCAAATTTGAACAATGACAAGGTAATAATATACCAATTATGGCAGCTACCAGGAGGGGAGATGCTCTTTGCAAGACAACTTGAGAGAGGAGCGAGGCACAATGTAAAAGCAAGGATACTTCTCCCCTCTGCTGACCTGCACATCAAGCTCTGTTGCACAGGTACCTGTCTTCTCCGATCACCCCAGTGGGAAGACTGTACCTGTGGTGATTCTCAATGGACTCTTACTTTGTCTTAAATTGGCGGCCAGCTTCTTGACAGGGGACCGTGATCTTGTGAGTGATAATTTTGCCCCTGCAGACTCTCCTGGGCGGAGTCTTTCCCATGTCACAAATTGAATGACAGCAGGGTTCCTGGTCTTATTAGTTTCTGTGATGCAAGTCACTTTTCTCATTTATCAACTATTTATAAGTCACAGGTCTGGAAGGCAAACAATACAGAAAGATGCAATCTTCTTCAAACATGACAGGGTGTCTCATTGAGGGAACAGAGAGGTGCATTCGGGGCTCTGCACAGTGCTTTTCACTCCATTGTGCATATGTGACTCTGAATCTTGTTAAAATTCAGATTTCTGGGCCTTACTCATTTCAACACTGCAGTTCAAACCTGCTCCAGGGTACATAGGAAGTCCACACGTCCCTCCAGATGCCCACAAAAATGGATCAAATAACACCATCGAGGTCTGGAAAATTAAAATCATCTCTTGCTTTGAATTAACTAACTTAACTAGAGAATCTGTTCTAGTAGGTTTGAGGTGAGGCCCAAAACTCTGCCTTTCTAACAAGCTAAGCTCCCAGGTGATGTACAATTTAAAGAGCAAAGCTCAAAAAAAAAACCATGCTTTTTCCAAGGCTGGGTTTCTGATTTCCTTGTGATTCCCTTCCTCATGGACTTTTCTTTGTTGTCAGTGAGAATACTGTGGCTGATACATATAAAAAGTAGGAATGGGCCAATTTATTCATTTATTGATTAACTCCTATGAACTAGGCAGTGCTATAGGCACTGGGGATCCATCAACGTATTAACACTCAAAGTGCCTGTTCTCAGGGATCTGACACCCTAATGGGGGATGTAGACAACAAACAGGTAAATGAGAAATGTATACCAGGTGGAAATAAGGCTTCTGTGGTAAAATAAGACAGGGAAGCAATGATGGAGAGGGTGGGGCAGGGATTCTACTTGAGATAGGCTGGTCAGAGAAGGTGTCTCTGATAAGGTAACATTTGAGCAGCAACTTACGTGGCCTGAAGGAACAAGGCATGTTCCTGGAGGAAGAAATTTCAGGGAGTACAAACAACACGTGCAAAGGCCCTGAGGCAGGACCACATTAAAGGAACAGCTGGGACGTCAGCTGGGCTGCCCTGGAGTAAGTGATGAAGAAGATGATAGGAGTTGAACTCAGGAAGGTAACACCCAACTAGATTCACAGGACCATAAGATTTTATTTCAAGTACATTGAGATGTTAGTGGAGGGTTTGAGACAGAGTGGGACATGATATGATTTACATTTTAAAAGAATCTGTCTGGCTTTGGTGAGACTATAAGGGGTTGGGGTCGACAAAGGAGAGAGAGTTATGGATCAATTGCTATTGGTGGTGCAGACTCAGCTCATAATAGCAAAGGACAGAAGTGTTGAGAGTCTAGATAAATCCTGCAGCTAAGATTACATGTTTTCCTGATGGATTCCTCATAAGGAGTCAGAGAAAGTCAAGGATAAGTCTGAGAGTTTGATCCAAGCAAATGGAAACATGGACTTGTCATTTACTGATATGGGCAAGACCACAAGAGAAACAGATTTGGGAGGGAACACAATCATTTAATTTTGGTGAGACGAGAGATTCCTTTTCAACTCTCAAAGTGGAAACACTGAACAGGCAGTTGGAAAAATGAGCCTAAGATAGGGGTAGGGGAAATTGGAACTGGGGTTATAATTGTGGGGACGATCAACAAGCAAAAGGACTGGATAAGATCAAAGAAGTAGTGAGTATTAATAACAAAGCAGTCATGGGAGTGAGCCCTGGGAGACTCCTGCATTTGCAGGTCAGGGAGACAAGGCAACAGAGCAAAGGGGATTGACAAGGAGCATCCAGAGGGGTAGAAGGAGATCTAACCAAGAGTGATGCCCTGAAGTAAAGTGATGATGGAGGAGTTGGTAGAAAAAAGTGTACCAAAGTGACACAACATAATCAACATTTCCTTAGCAAAAAATCCAGAGCTCTCCACCAAAATTTGTTGTTCTCTAATTTAGAAAAATCTATCCTAAATAAGTCGGTAATTGAATAAAACTATATAAAGGATTTTGTACAAAAACAGAAGGAAATGCTGTGCCTGAGCAGGCATGTACTTGCAGCTTAAATACTGCATTTATTTTATTTGTGATCACAGTATTATATAAGAACGGCGTTCAGCAAGATGGATTCTGGGCGTCCATGTGTACATAAATGATCAAAGATTTCATTATTTGCCCCAAATAGAGTCATGCATTTTAGAAAAGATGTTAAATAATAAATGCTGCCATTTTAAAAAGGTTTCCAAGGCATCCTGATCACTGCAACGTGGTAGAATTGGGACGAGAACACAAGATTAAATGAAAACCAGATGTTTCTGGAATTCTTGTGCCACAATCTTCTCCAGTCATTTTCTAAAGACAACATTTTTCTTTATCACACCGAGGTTAAATGAAGAAAGGAGGATTTTGAGGTCTGTAATCCATGTCACCAGAGAGAGACAGAAGATTTTTTCTATCACATAATTCCTCTGCTTTCTTTGTCTAAAGCATAGTGTGAGCTAGAAATTAGAGAGTCACACAGCAGAGACTGTGTGAGTCCTTATGGATAGGATTTGGACTTGGACTGATACAAGGGTAGATGAAAACCAATGCAGCAGCCAACATCTGCAGGTTTTCACTGGGGCCCCGCTGCTCTTGCCTGAGCCCCTGGCTTCCCTCCACTCTGTGAGCTCCCTCTTCCCTCCTCAGGAGAAAATGGTTTTGCTCGTGGGTTTCTCTCCCTTTCCCTGGAAAAGGCGTGTTGTCCATCTCGATCCTGGCCTCTGGACCACAGCCTAAGATGAAGCTTCCTCACACCCTCACACACCCCTGTGGCCACCCAACCCCTCCCACCCTCTCCCTCCCCATGGTGTCTGGACCCATTGCACTGCACACCCAGTGATCCCGTTTTGCCTTTATCTCTCTCTCTCTCTCTTTTTTAATGAATAAGGAAGATGATAAATACCCAAACCCCAAACACAGAGAGCTTTGAAACTCTTGTGTTTTCTCCTCAGGTCACCAAATGGTCCTCACTTCACTCCAGGATGGCTTCTTGGGTCGGCACAAGGGAACAACTACCTCTGGGCTACTGCAGATTTAAAAAGGCTGGTAGGGACTTCGGAAGAGGGATTGGAATTCAGTGAAAAACTGAGGTGGAAAGGGGAGAGTGGTGGGAAGGGGGAAAGGGACACTTGTGTTGACATTCTTTGAGATGGAATATTCAGTAAAGGGTGGGTGTGGGTCATGTTTTTGTCTTCAGATGGTGTTATGGACTGAATAATTGTGGCCCCCCAAATCCATATGTTGAAGAACTAACCCCCCACGGAATTGTATTTGAAGATAGGGCCTTAAAGTAGGTAATTAAGGTTAAATGAGGTCATAAGGGTGGGACCTTAACCCTACAGAACTGGTGTTCTTATAAGGAAAAGATACCAGAGATCTTGCTCTCTTCACAGAGGAAAGGACATGTGAGGACACAGCAAGAAGAGAAGGAGGTTCTCTGCAAGCAGGAAAAGAGGTCTCACCAGAAACCAACCCTGCTGGCACCTTGATCTTGGACTTCGAGCCTCCAGAACTGTGGGAATATAAATTTCCGTTATTTAAGTTAAAGTCGTTTAGTCTCTGGTATTTTGTTCGGGCAGCCTGAGCAGACAGATTTGAATACCTAAACCGATTCTGCCATAAAGATCTGTAGGATGGTCCCTCCTATCTACCTTAAGTTTATCTGGTAACCAGAGGATAGAAGAGGACAAAGGTGAAGTGAGGATGCAGAAGGACAAGACACTCATCATCATTAAACATTCTGAGTGAGAAACATGAGCTTAAAGTTAAATCTATGCCATGAAGATTAATGCAAAGACAATGAATGAGTGGTAGGTTATTATTTACCCACTTTAGATCCTGCTCAGTCAGCACTTTCCTGGAATCCATCTATCCTTGGTGTTTAAAGAAGGATAATTGGTTTTTTAAACATTTTGAAGCTATCAGAAGAACTCAAGGAACAAGTCGATGTGGAAGGACGTAGAGTCATTAAGGAGAAGAGTATACATCACAACACATTTATTCACGGGACATGCATTTGAGCAGCAATAGATTATCATCTGACCAGTTCCTGACACCTTGTTTTTGGTTTATTTTTGGTCCCATCACCACTCCTTGCTCTTGTTCTTCTTTTTCTGCAGTCAAAGTTTTCTCTGATGCACCACCATATCCCCTTGCCCCTCTTATATCAGAGGGTGTGATTTGGGGAAGACGGCTCTGGTTTAGATAAGAGAAGTAAGGTCCCCAGGATGGTGGGACAGGGAGGTGGTAGGGTGTAGAACCCAAAACTCAGCCATTTTCTAACCAATTCAAAATTGCATGAACCTTTGAGCTTTGATTGTTGTCATCAAGGAAGAAGGAATATACCCCAAGCTTAGAAGCTACCACACAATTCATGGCCAAGGAGGCACAGCCTGTCCCTGGACTGTCTGACTTCTCATGGTCTCATTCACTTCTAGGATCCAGCCCTCCTTTTTGCACGCTTGATTTATATTCTTTTGCTTCCCTATTTTCCTCCATCCTCACTAAACCTCTTCCTCATTTGTAAAGTGAAAACAACAATGCCGACCTTCCGTGGTTCTTAGGGGACTCAAATGAATATTTAAGTAAATATTTGTGAACTGTAAAATAAAGGGCCTTAGTTGGTAGATGTTGTTATCGTTAGCATTAGGTGGTGAGGAAAAGTGTGATCCAGTATCAGAGGTCATTTAGGTGCCAGCAGTGGAACTGAATCCCACGCGCTTGCAAATAATAGCATCCTGACTTACATAGGAAGCACAGACACAGCACATATTTTCTGATTGTGCATGGTGGAAATTCTCCAAGAATAGGACAACCCAGGAGACCCCTGCCTCTTCTCCTAGAAAATTTCTCATCCATTAACAATACCCCTCCTCCCCTATTCGCCCTCACTCAGAGCTAGGATCTGTGTGTAGATTTACACCAAGCTAAGTGGAAATTCGGCAGTTGTTTGCTTTCTTTTCTCAACATCTCCAGCCAAAATGAATTGGTCCAAAAATAAAAATAACATGGGCAGCATTATCTGATTCAGTTCTCCACATTGAGCAGGTTAGCTATTCAAATGGAAGGTAAACACACTGTGTTGAAACAGGGCAAGAATGGATGTGAGGATCACTTGGCTTCCTGATTATCTGTCCTGCAGAACTTTTGGCGACGGGTAGAGTCATTGACTCAACATTGTCAAAACCGATTCAACCAAATGCCTCAGGCAAACCTGTCAGTTTCACTGTGCCTTCATTTTAGCTTCCAAATGTAAGCTAAAATTCGTGTGCTAGAGCAGGCTAAGACTTGCTTTCTGCCCAGTGTGCTGAAAAAAGTGTTTCTTGCTTCATATGTTACCACATTGGTTCCTCTGAAGATCCCTCTGAGATCGATACCTGTAAACCTATTTTGTAGATGGGAAAGCTGAGGCTTGTAGATTAGGCTCAAGGTTAGTTGTCTGGTAAGTGGCAGAGTTGGGGTTCCAATGTACATCTTTAAATTCCAAAACTAGTGCTCCTTTTATTGTACATAACAGCTACCATTAATGTTCATCACTGCAAATGCCACATCTCTGGGTGACCCATGACCTTCTCCACATGATGATTCTTGGACTAAACTGACCCCGCATTCTCCATATATATTCTCCCTTAACTTTGATCTCTTTATTATAACATACTTTTTCACCTCCCCAATCATCCACGACCCACCATTCTAGCTCTTTAATCTTTATTTGCACATTTCAGAAAGCTTTGTTATTAGGACTCTCCTTACTTAGGATGGGCACCATCAGAACCTCCAGTGTAGATCTGTGTGCATTTGTCTGTATCCCCACTGTCTGTCCAGTTCTTGTAGGTAGAAAATACCTTATACATTATCTATCACCAGGCTATTTATCATAATTTCATGCATATAATTTTCTCTCAAGGTATATTTTTTAAAGGCAAAGTAACTGAATTAATAAAGGAATAAAAAAGATCATTTTGAATAAAACGTGGTGATAGGTGTGATTTGATGTGGAGTGTGGTTCCATGCATGGCCTTCTATCGATACTATATACCTTTAATTGATCATAATGGAAAAAATGTCTCATGTTCCATGGCTTCAAATGCTTTGCCTATATTTCTCATTAGCCTTATGGTGCAGCTGCTAATTTTCCTTACCAACCTTTCCAAAATGAAGTATGTATGATAATACACCTTGGGAAAGTATGAATGTTATACCTTATTTCCACAAGGAGATATGAATGATTACTGTAATTATCTTTCAGGCACTGGCAGAAATTGGGGCCATGTCTATGTAGAATCAGGAAAGGTGGAAATTTTCACAATTTGATTTGTGTAAGCTCTCTGGGACAGCCTTCTTGAGGCTGGCTTACCTCAATTGTTTGTCATTTATCCATTTTCCTCACTCAGTCTGCAAATACTGATTGAGTCCTTACAAATACTGTAAGTCTGCAAATACTGAGTCCTTACAACATGGTAGACACTGTGCCAATAGTGGGGAGATGGCAGTGAGCAGGCATATAAAGCCTCAGTTTCATGGTACTAATATAGTGGGGATCTGACCTCCAGGGAGGATCCAGGGACTACCCACCTTCTAATATCCCACTGTGAGGCAAGAAGCCTCGAAACGAGGTAATTTTAGAGATTTTCAGCAACATTCTCTCTTCAGAGTTGCTGCCTGCAATCATAAAGATCAGCAGCAAAGCTTTATTCCCCCCAGGTTTTGTCTTTGAAGTGCTTCTCGGCATGGAGACATATAGCATTCAAAGTATAGCCTTGATGATGACAATGATGATGATGTTGATGTTGATGATAATTATGATGATGATGATGATGACGTTGATGATGATGATGATGATAATGACGTTGATGATGATGATGATGTTGATGATAATGATGATGATGATGATGATGTTGATGATGATGATGACGTTGATGATGATGATGATGATGATGCGTGTGTGCTAGGAGGAAGTTAAATGACTTTCCCAAGGTCACTAGGCTGGTTAGGGGCAGAGCTGAAATTAAAACTGAGCCCCAGTTCCATTGCCTTTCCATATCTGGCATTATGCCAGACCTGTAATCACTCAATTATGTGCAATTTGCACCTTAATATGGATTTTTAGGTACTGTTAGAGTCCACTGTCAATCACTAGAGGCTTTATATGAATATTTACCATCCATATTCTACCTCTTATCTTTAAAACCCAAGGTTAGTCTTCTACTTTGAGAACGTGATGCCATTTTATAGATTTTCTGTCACCAGTAGTTGTTAGGTTTCTAGGCCAGTCCCTGGAGTTCCACTAACCTTTAAAGAATAGAATAAATCTAATTCAGGTGTGTGCCAGGAGACCAATAATTTTGCTGTTTCTAAGAACCTAATATTTATTTTCTTCCTCCAGTCTCCATACTCTCCCAGCTTTATAGGCAGGAGACACTAAGAAAAATAAGAAAGAAAACTAATGTCAATTGAGCATTACTATGTTCTAGACCTCATACTGGCTGTTTTTAGACATGCTTACCTGCCATCCTTACAAGAACTCTGTGAAGTAAATATCATTGACATTGCTATTTCTCAGGTAAGGAAACAGAGAATCTAAAGTGTTTATCCAAAACTTATCTGACCTCCATGCCCATCCCCCCTTGCCTTACCCCCCTCCCCCTCCCCTTCCATAAGTGCTTCAATACGTTTAGCAACCTGCAGAGCTAGGCCCAGAATGGAGCTGTGAATCAGTGAGGGTATGATTGAATTTCCAGCCAAATCTGAAAGATGTCTGTGACTTATACAGCTTTAATTTAGCCAGCGTGCATGACTAACCTTGTAAACCAGAAAGAAATTATATTGGGTGAGACCAAGGAGGCCTGTCATTTTTTGATACCTTGTGCCCCCTTGCAAAACACACGTAACCACTTTCAGGATTTGGTAGTCCGGACACACCTCCTTTCTCTCTTACTCCCAGGGGTGTTGAGCAAGCCTGTTCAGAGGTCCCAAGTGTGCCTGCCTCTCATGTCACATTGGCTTTGTAGTCTAAGAATAGTAGATATCTAAGAACTGCCAGAGGGTCTTACTGGGGCCTGGAGGGCTTGGGTGGTGGGTGTGATATGCAATCTGCTAGGTCTCTCTGCCCAAACAATACAGTGTAACTGAGACTGGAATCTTCCAGAACAAGGTGAAGATGAAATTTGCACACTTGAGTAGCATTCTATGACAGTGTTTATTCAAGGTGTAGTCCAAAGACCAGCAACATCAGCATTACCTGGGAACTCATTTAGAATTCAGAACCATAAGCATCATCCTAGACCTACCACACCACCTTCTCTAGGAGGAGAACACAGGGATCAGTTTCAACAAGATTTAGGAGGATTCTAATGCACACTAATGTTTGAAAATCCTGCTCTAAAGTTTCAACAATCCATTAAACATAACACTAGCCTCTATGGTTGGTACTGAAAGGGTATGATCCCTGCTGCCATATGGCCAGACTGGCAGAAGAATTAATGTTTTCAGCGTCCACTTCTCCTTTTACAGAACCAAATTATACAAGTGAAAATAAAACAAATTTTATATCTCAAAAAAAAAAAATAGAAAGGACACAAGCAGTTCTCAAATGTCATATTTCAAAAGTCTGCCTGGATTTATTCTATTATATTATATATAGAATGGATAAACAACAAGGTCCTATTGTATAGCACAGGGACCTATATTCAATATCCTATGATAAAGCATAATGGAAAAGAATATGAAAAGAATGTATATATACGTGTATAACTGAATCACTTTGCAGTACAGCAGAATTTAACACAACATTATAAACCAATTATACTTCAACAAAAAAATTTAAAAAATTCTGCTTGTAAGTTTGCTGTTTGCAAATCTGCACATTTTTTGTAGACAACATTCACTAGACCCCAGATTTCTAGACAACCCATAATATCCCTAGGATACTAACCACATCAGTGAACTGAACTATTCATCCCCCCTCCTCAATCTTTATGATTAAATCATTTAGGGTTCTAGCTTCAAGTTCTCCTCTGTCGCATGCCAGGCCCTGTGTTGCTCCAAGTTCTATGTGTGACGATGAGGACTTGACAGCTGTCACAGCACAGATGAAACAGCAGAGAGCAAGAGAGACCTTGGGTTCAGAGCAATGCCTAGGGCTTTGCTCAGGCTAGTTGGGTTATAGCTGTTGTTTCTCTCCTTCTGAGGGTTACGGTTCACCTACCATCCATTGCTCTGACCAGAGTTATGCCTCCTGGATCAATAGAAATGTTACAGACTTTCCTCTATATGCCTGTCCTCCTGAGTTCAACTTCAGTTTTCTTATATCAACAATGGGGGTGATATGGTGAAGGAAAACTGAGAGCCTCCAGAGAGGGAGGTTTTCAGCACTCTGCCTCCCAGGGGGCGTTGGGTCCGCCATTCAGCTTTGCTTCTATATGAAGTGCTGGGTATAATGTCTGGCACAAAGTAATTGCTCACAAAATTCTAAAACTAGTAATAGTGATATAGGTAATTGCAACAGTATTATTAACGGTATTCATTATTGTTTGTGTAGTAATTGAAACAAAGGGTAATTTCTAATGTGTAAAACCATTAGCTGTCCACATTGGAAAAATAAACAGAGTGATGGGTCTCTCCCATTTCCCCACTCCTTTTCTTTTGTTTTTTTCCCTAAGGGCCACTAAGAAAAGATTATTGGAGGGCCGTAAAGGGTAAGGCCATGTGTAATGAAAGGACAACACATTTTCTGAGCAGAAGCAGGAAATTTGGTGTTGTTTCTCAAATCCAGTCCTGGGAGAGTGACACGAGGCAGGAGAAACAAGAAAGGAAAAAGGTGGAGATCAATTAAATGCACTCACTCAGTCAAACACTGACTACTCTGAGTCCTCATAAGTCTCCACTTCCTTTGGAGTTTACAGTGAGGAAGGCATTTTACCCTCAGATTCCTATGAAAGGCAATGGAGACGCCTGTTGATCAAGCCAGTAGCCCCAGGTCACAGTGATAGTAAGCCCTAGGGCTACAAGTTGAGCCAAGTCTGTGCCCCATGTTTGTGTGCGTGGTTTTCATCATAAAGTCCTCTCCCCCTTTCCCTTGCAGCCTTCACCAGGGCTGCCATCTTAGATTCCTAATTGAGCCACTAGAGAAACAAGAACTTAAGTCAAGTTAAAGGGATATCATAGATGGAAATTGGATCCATTGTAGCCAAGAGGAGGAGGAAAAGCCTAAAGAAAGAGAAGGAACATGGTAGACACAAGTGGTAGACCATAAGTGGGAAATAAAGTTTCCTTTGGGAATTCACTTAAGCAGTTCTGTATACATTGTCCTTATCAGAGAATAGGAAAATAGAATTACAGCACCACCCAAAAGCAAGAGAATAAACCCTTTGCCAAAGGAAGAGGCACAAAGTACCGTCACGCATACGTCCTACTGCAAGATCATATGCAAAGTCATGAATGTTCATTCTTCCAAGGGTTCAAAGAATCATGGTCATGTGAGCGCTGTCTGTTACAGCCACCTGTACTTATCATCGTGAATCAATATTTGTTGAAGTGTTGTATTGTGTATGTCATGTATGTCTCACAGAAGAAGAACCTATCCCTGACAAGATCTATTGGGCAAAGCCAACTTAACAACATATCTCCAGGAGTGGCTGATATTTCCTGATTACTCACAGCCCTGGTGACCTTGGAAAAAATTGAAGCAATGAACTTTTGCAATCCTGCTTGATTTGACCTAGAAATGAAAGAGAGACATTAACCCGGAGGGGCTGAAGTCACTGTGCCCACTCATTTTCCACCAAGGACTCTCATATTCAAGGACTCACATATTCATCTTTCTCCTTCAATGGATATGAGAGTGGGTGTACATGTCACAGTTCTTTTGTAACACTCAAAACCAATACATTTCCAACAACCTTCAATTTGCAGAGTTGCAATAGATACAGAGGATTACTTTGCCCTTTATGCTGACCTTGACCTCTGCAAGACAATGTCAAAACAGGAGAAAATTGAGAGGAAAAAAAATGGGTCAGATTCCTGCATCTGGAATAAATGAACAAATGGCTTTCCCAGCACTACTGAAAAATGTTATCAAGCTTTCTCACAACATTTGAACTTCCACTTTGAATAGAAGTTTATGAGGCATCTACATCCAAAACTATTTCCTTTCTTCCAGGCATAGGAGAACTGTAGAAACTCAGGATGCAGTAAATGTACAGTAGTCATCTGTTTCCAAAAGTTTTCTTGATCCAGTATATATATTTGAAGTCACCAAAGAACCACTTTCTGATTTAAGCTGTAATTGCAATGTACATATAGAGCAGAAGGTATTTCACCCTGGAGGCATATGTACTAACATGTTGTCATCCCTCCTGAGCTAATTTTCCAGATAATTGGTACTGGAGCTCAGTGTTTCTAAGTAATGCTCAAGTGAATGCTTATTAATGTAAGATATCTATACCATAATGCATTTTATTGAACTAGTTGAAATTCAGTTTTCTAGCATGATTTTCTCTTACGTGTTGCCAAATGCCCACTTCTTTTTTCTAGTATTAATTAAATTAATTAATATTTAATATGTTTCCAGAGTGGCATACATCTGAAACTATGTTACTTACAAAGAATTACTTTCAGGTTGTCAAAAATCATGATGCGGACCATCCTTTGGGGCTCAACTATTTTTCCATAAGACATCATGAATTCATCATCAGTTTTGCTGTGGACAACACTACCACATCCCATTCTCAAGTTGGCTCCCCTTGCTCTTACAGCCACAGCTCGTTACCAGCTACTGTGAGATGTGAAGGTATTCTTCCAGTGGAGGAGGGCCGGCATGGCTGCTTTTGCAAATTGTAAATGGTGACACTTTTATGATGACTTGGTAACCTCAAACACCAGGCATTTACCATGGGAGACTACAGATCCCCATACCCTGGAGATAAAGAAGCTGACAGATGCCATTTTTTCCACACTGGGTTCTATGCAGCTTTCTGGGGTGGGAAGGAGTGGAGGAGAGATCACATAATCAGCTAAAAATGTGTTCCAGCCTGTGTTCTCCTCATTATACAAAACATCTTTTTCATTAGCTATTCCCCTCCACTAATCAAACATAGCAATAGGACCATGTACATAAATTGCTGTCTTGTCACTGCCCATAAATTTGACTCCAAAAAGCTGGAGATCCACGTCACTGAGAGCTGAAGGTCTCCTTCAGAATCCTGGTTCTGTGGGAGCAGTTAGGAAAGGACGCAAAGTGGTGAAGCACGCTTTCCACTTTGAGAAGAAATTAACATAAATAGTAATTCTCAACCCTTCATCTGTTCTTGACAAGCCTTCATAATAGATCAAAACTGTACATATTTTCCCCCCAAAATTAGAGGATGCAGCGTTGGAACTTGTACGTAAATATGTTAATTCATTTTAAGGTGGTTGCCGCATTCAAACACCATGTGCCGCTCGGAAGGAAAGTTGAGAAACAAGTCAGCCCAAGTCAAATAAGAGATCCTCTTAGGGAAAAGTGGTGACAGACCCTCTCTCCTCATCTTTAAGATACTTATCTCAGTGACCCATGTTCGTTTTCACTTCTGTGTACATGATTTAATTCTAAAATGAAATGAAATATGAAGTGATATTCATCTCAATTAAATTGATTTCTACCTGAATCAAGTGCAGCTTTGATCAAAGCTAGTATAAGGAGTAATAGTAATATTCATGCTGATAGTAATAAAAACAGCCCTAACAAAAGCTACCGTTTGTTGAGGTCTTGTATTTTATATATATATATATACCAGACATCACAAGAAGCAGCTTGTACTAGTCCTGAAAGTAACTCACACATCAACCCTGAGAAGAAAGGGCTGTTTTTCTTTTTTGACTATTCTCATTTTAGAGATGAGGAAACTGAGGTTCAGTCACACAGTGATTAGAACAAAGAAAGAATCTTCGCTCTTGTCTTTCAAACCACAGGTTGTCTCTAATAAGGGTCGGGGGTCCGTGTGCTCTCCAACTTCATTTCACAAAGAAAATACAGGAATTCCTTCAGCAGGTATTTGCTATTCGTTTTTCTGCATAATTAAGAAATTATATGCTGCTGATAACTCTGGTAATGTAATGCCTAACCTCTCACATTCTTCCTTGATTGTCATGCAAAGGATTTGAAAAGAGATATTTTAGAATAATTACCCATCAGTAATAATCCCCACACAACACAAATCACATTTGATTTCCCATTAAGACCAACCAGGAGAATGAGAGGTTTTCACTCAGGAATGCTTTCTGCTGCAATCAGGTTAATTCTATGTTTCTGTTCCATTGGCTTTCTGAATTTAAACATGGGAACACAGAACAAATTCTATACAGGGGATAATAATATCCCCAATCATGGGTCTTGACTCACTGGTGAAAAAGTGCTTAACCATTAACTTTCCAAATGGAATACCTTCCCACTCAGAAGTGTCAGCTTCCAGGAAGGATTCGTTCAGCAAATAGGGGTGAACATTTTATTACTGCAAGACAGCTGTTTACCTTGCTTCACTCCAAAGCTCAGACCTTCACAATCACAGCCTGTCACATAAACTAATTCATACAGAAGAACAAAAAGACAAATGTCAAGCCACCACAGTTCACTGATGCCATTTTGTAATACCAGTTAGCATCCTCTGATCCATGGTGATATATCATGTTTGATTTATAACCATAGTAACCTTTTAAGATGATCAATACCTCAATAATTCTTGTGTAGCACCTGCCAAGAATTCACTTCCTATCATTTCTTTAAGTAATACTATAGCCTTATTTGGGCAACAAAGTCTTAATCTGGGAGATCCATAATTTTGCACTGTAATCAACAGGCCTACCAACAACACCCTCATCCATCAACACCCCTCGCCCCCCAAATTTGACTTCCATTCTCTTTTTTCCATTATGAGGAGAGAGCAGCTATCCTGCTGAGTGGGAAACATATCTCTCCATGTTTCATATGAACAGAGTATTGAAACAGAGCAAGACCCTATGGGGCCTTCCCAGGGCAGAACACCCTCCCTGTTGTCCTCAGCCAGCCTTTTGTTTGTAGAAAAACTTTAGCCAAAGAATAAAAATGCAGAAGCAAAGGAAAGCAATCAAACAAGACCAAATAATAATAGTTTAGTCATTAAACAAAGTCAAGGACATTTAGTTCCTCCTCAAGGGCTACAGAGAATATTCTGAGCCATATCCTGTGAGCTGTTTTGTAGAGACTGAAACCCCCACTAGGTGGAAGAAGTTAACTGTGTGATGACCAGACTGTAACCATGACATAAACTGCCACGGTTCTGAGAACTGGCCTCAAAGAAACAGGAACAAACCGACCCTGGAACTGAAGATTAACTGTACTTAAAACAATCAAGATGATGCTGATCAGACCACCACATGACCAATTTCAAGATGACTGTCAGAGCTGACTGTGCTGTTTCTGCATGTAGCCCTCCTTTCTCCTATTCCTCCCTGAAACTCACCTTTAAAAGCTCTTGCTCACTGATCAGAAGTGGAGAGTTGCCCTTTGGACATGAGTCCACCTTCTCCCCTGGTTGCCAGCCTCCAGAATAAAGCAAACTTTTCTTTCCATCAACGTTACCTCTCTAGTACTGGCTTTCGAGCAGCAAGCTACCAGACCTGAGTTTCGGTAACAGTATCTGCTCCCCAAACCTGTGTACCAAGAACTGCTTTGTATCATCCTTCAATCTCACTATTGATGCTTTTTCTCCATCTCTGCAGTGTCCCTCCCTTCTTTGTGCTCACAAGAAAGTATCATGGGCATTGACATAGGAATTTAAGGCACACTGTTATTTCACCAAGGTGTATTTTAATTGGCATTTTTTTTCATTTTTCTTTTTAGCTTGGTGGTAACACAAGAGGTTTAGTAGTTACACAAGTGTTTGGTTTATTATTTTTCTTAAAATGTGCAAGCACTTTTCTGTTTGTTACATCAGTTTTGTACACGTACGTCATATTTCATAAGGTTCATAATGCATACAGAAACGTGTTTGCAAAAATCTAAGGAATAATTAGCAATTAAACATTTGTGTATACAAATCAAGAAATAAAATATTACTGGCACCTCAAAGGCCCCCTGTGTGCCCCTTGCCAGTTGGAGTTCTTGCCTCCCCTGTGTGCCCCTTGCCAGTTGGAGTTCTTGCCTCCCCTTAAAGGTAACAAATACCCTGACTTTCGTGATAATCATTTCCTCTAAGCTTTATCTTTCACTGTAAAATGAAAGTCCTTGCCCCATGTTAAGTAATTTTAAGCACTCAAATCAGGTAGAAGTTTTATAGAATCAAGATAATTTCACCAGATATTTATTGTATATAGAGTATGTGCCAGACATTAAACTAGGAGCTAGGGGAATGCAAATTAATAAGACATAGTTTCTACCCCAAAGAAACTCATAGGGTGTTGGGAATACACTGGAGTACTTGAAAGCGTAAGAGGAATAAGTTTGGTCAGCCATAACTATAGTAATCCAAGGGGGATTGGAACTGCAGAGAAACAAAATATGGCAAGATTTCTCACTGCTTTGTCTCTCCAAGCCAGCACATGGGCTGGCCACTATTTAACTGGTGGAAGGGTGTGGTCAAGGCTTTTTCTAGAAAATGAAGGGTGTGGAGCAGAATGGGAATGGCCTCATATGTGAATCTGAAAGTGAGTGTGTTCTTTCTCTCTGGCACCACAAATGAAGTGTTTCCAGCCTATTTCTGAGACAAGGTTCACATGTGTCAGGGAAGGAAACTTTGGAAGCAAACTTCCCTCTTAATCTTCTAAGGGCTTAACAGGTGTTCCATTTTTACTTTTTTAATTTGGAAAATAAAGAGAATGGGCCACTGAGAAAATTCACTGGGATGGTGTTTATGGGGGATTTGGCACAACCCTTGGCATCCAGGAAGCTTAACATACACTAGCCCAGCCTTTGAAAGTTGTGCGTTACATCGTCTAGGCTATTCCTTTATCAAATAAAGAAAAAGAAGAATAAAGTGGGACTAAAGAGGGCAATGGCTGGGTCAATGACAGGACATGGCACTAAAACAGGTCAGCACTCATGCTTCTATACATTGCGGATCTGTTGAAAGAAAGAAAAGTGATAATGTCATTTAATTCATGACAAAAAACGTTGCCTGCAAATTAAAGTGTGAAAAGTGATGAATGGTAAATTATGATTTCGGTTAAACATAGGAACTCTTATCAGCACCCTGTTACCTCTATCTCTAGAGTCTGGCTGTTGATTTGCAAACAGGCCTCAGTACACAGAAGGCAAGGAGAGAGGAAGAAAGAGTCAGACCATTGCAGACTGGCAGGTGGCAGGATGAATACACAAAGGAAGCTACAGATGAAGCTTAATTTGGGTGGCCACAAAACAAATAGATCTCTGCACCTGCCCACCAGACCCTTAAAAGTTTACATAGAGGCCATAACTGGGTTCAGTCAAGTATCCTATCTAGATGATATCAAGAACACCTTACTCATTCAAGACTGTGTCCTTGAAAACGGGTCCCACTGAGGAAACAATGGGTAGAGTGTGCATTCTAAGGACAGAAGATGCGGAGTCTCCGTAAAGACTTAAATATGACATGACACCGTAAAACTCCTAGAAGAGAACATAGGCAAAACATCCTCTGACATAAATCCTACCAATGTTTTCTTAGGTCAGTCTCCCAAGGCCATAGAAATAAAAGCAAAAATAAACAAACGGGACCTAATCAAACTTATAAGCATTTGCACAGCAAAGGAAACCATAAACAAAATGAAAAGACAACCTATGGGCTGGGAGAAAATATTTGCCAAGGAATTGACAAACAAGGGCTTAATTTCCAAAACATAAAAACAGTTTATACAACTTAATAACAAAAAAAACCAAACTACCCAATCAAAAAATGGGCAGAAGACAAATAGACATTTCTCCAAAGAAGACATACAGATGGACAAGAGGCACATGAAAAGGTGCTCGTCATCGCTAATTATCAGAGAAATGCAAATCACAACTACTGTGAGGTACCACCTCACACTGCTCAGAATGGCCATCATTAAAAAGTTTACAAATAACCACTGTTGGAGAGGGCAATTGCCCGGGACCAGATCATGGGGTCAACCAGACATCCCATCTTCTTGATGACCTCCTTCAACACTGGCTCAGACACTTCCTCAAACTCTAGCAGCCCTCATTATTTTCCCACATTTCTGGTATTGGTAAGTACATTTTTTTTTTGTACTGTAGTACTGCATTGATATTTATCTCCCTTACTGATCTTATTTCTTATTTGTTAATTTTAAAATTTTTCTTGCATTGTTATCAAAATTATAGTATAATAGATAAAAATTAAGATTTGTGGCTGGATAAAGGTGGGTTCAAATCCTGCATTCATTACTTACTGTGTGATGCTGCAAATTCCTTACCTCCTGTAAAACTCATCTAAAAAGGGGGCATAATAACACAGTTTCATAGCTATATTGCGAGGATTAAATGCAAGAATTTCAGTAGTGAATTTATAATAAATAGTGACTATTGTCATTTTGTCCCCAATTTTATTCTAAGAATGTTGCCTAGGTAGACATGTGGCATTCTTTTTCCTTTTGCCCTCAGAACAGAGGAAAGAGTTTGCTGATAGAATCTACTCAATGGGTGTTTGCTGATTGGTTGCTATGGACCCAATGCCAAGATGTATACCAATCCTGTCCTCAGCACCACGGGGCTGCTGCTTTCTATTTCAAAACTCCCTAATTGAAAGAGTTGGCTACAAGTATTGTGTAACAATACACAATTGAGGGAAGTAGGCAAGGGGCTTAGCGACAGTGCTTGTGTTTTCCAGTGATTATGAGGCAACACCATGCTGCTTATTAAATAAACATGTCTAGTTGACAAAATGGCTGTCCCTGACTTTGACAAAAAATGACTGATGAAACTCATTTCCTATAGGGAAGTGCTCCAATGAAAGGCAAAGTCTAATCCTAATATTGTTTAGCTGACTGAGCTCTTTGTGTCTGTAACGGTTCTGTCAATTAAAGCTATTTCACCCAAATCGTCTGCTACTCCTCCAGCAACGTGATCTGTCAACCCACACAGCATGATTCCTGAACCTAAATATTGTGGTAAGAGAGGCCATGGTAGGGGGGCTGGCTGAGTGGGTGTTAGTGTGGACAGTGCTACAAAAACTCAAAGGAACACATCACCTGTTTGGAGATTTTGTGCTTTTGCCAGGAAACTCTGAATTACAGCAAAGAGGGTTTACAGGGTAGTGTCACTTTGGGGCAAGGATTTAGCAGTCACACAAGTCAAATCACTAACATGGCAAACAATCATGGGTTTGAGGTGTTTTAGAGTTTGTGATCCCATCACCTTGAAGCCACTAGTTGGTGATTCCCATTGGGTAATCCATTGTGAATCTCATCTCATCATCCCTCGGTTAGAATTTGCTGCCTTTGTCAGAATGGAAATTGGTCTTCTTACTGCATGGACATACAAGGTGCACTTATCAAGACAGATGTGCTCTGGTAAGTGATTCTAAACTTACTAGTCCCTTATATGCTTCTTTATATATAAGTAGTTCCCTTGGGAAGTTATGTAAATATTCAATGTTATTGCCATTTCCTACAAAACCTTTGAAACCCCTAGGGCTATGCAACTCTTATAACTGGAAGGACATGGCCTTTCAATTTGATATCAGCGGGACTTGAGATTGGATCTGCTTCTGCCACATCCTAGTAATGTGGTCTTATGAAAATCACTGAGTGTCACCAGCAAGTAGGGATGATGGATTTTGAAAGAATTTCCCAGAATGATGTTTGGAACATACCAGGCATGCAATAAATGTTAGTTTTCCCTTAGTCTGGAGTTAGCTTTGGATTAAATTTACCAGTCCATTTAGAAAAATCAGTTTCATTGTATTCCAATCACAAACTTCTTTTGATATAGCTTCAGACCCTCAATAAATGTTTATTGAAAGACCAAGCCATAGATGAGAATTCTACTCTGAAAGTTGAAATTTTCAAGTTGTTAAAGGTTGGCAGCTCACCAAAATCTGTGTCTGGTTTTCCAAGAGAGGAATATGCTTTGTATGGTAAATCTCTGGTGTAAATATTTTTTTAAGTCACTTTAGTTTTTTTTTTGTTTTTTTTTTTTTTTGCAGTACGCGGGCCTCTCACTGTTGTGGCCTCTCCCGTTGCAGAGCACAGGCTCCGGACGCGCAGGCTCAGCGGCCATGGCTCATGGGCCCAGCCACTCCACGGCATGCGGGATCTTCCCGGACCGGGGCACGAACCCGTGTACACTACATCGGCAGGCGGACTCCCAACCACTGCGCCACCAGGGAAGCCCCACTTTAGTTTTTAATCATGCTTTGTCTATAAAACCTTTTCTGTAATTCAAGACAGTCTTAATTCCTCACACTGAAGGAAGCCTCCACAACAGAATGAAGAATAAAATATGAGACTCTAGAAACACATAGAGGCAAACTAGGGAGCCCTAATGGCAGAAGAAAAGGCTTCTCACATTATTCGACATTCAATGTAAAAATAGAAATAGTTTCACATACAACACACGTATAGTATTTATTTTGGCCTTTCTAATAAAATATAAGTATCAACATTTTTATCCCCACTTTTACAGAAATGAAAACAAGGCTCAATGAAGTGAAAATACCCAGGTTATAAAAAGAGTGGTGGACCTAGATCTTCCTACACTAATTTCCCCATTGTTTCCACTTGACAATCATTTTATTTCTATTTGGTCAAAGACTGGTCCTGCCATCTCCCCACAGTGTTTGTTGGTGCCAGTTTTTCAATGTGTTTATTTATTTATTTTCCTTAATTGTAGCGTACACACACACACACACACACACACACACACACACACTTTATAATGTTCAAATCTATACACCCAGGCATCAAGAGTTTTACTTCATCAAAATCATTTACATCTTTACACTATAACTTTTCGCTGCATGAGCAGTTTGCAGAAATGACACTATCCCCATCCCCCTGTTCCTGGAATGAAAGCAGAGGGCTTTTTTCATTTCCTGTATCAAAGGGTTTCAGTTTTTCAGGTGAAGGACATAAATGAAGTGTGTTATCTTGGAATAATATTAACATAAGTTAAAATGAGGGATACTTCTCCTTGGAAAGGTTATCCTGATTTCAAAGTTTCAAAAGTAATTAAGAGCACAGACCTGCTTGGGGCCCCATTGGTTGTCTGTGACTTCACTTTTTGTCATTCTGTGTCTGGAAGACAGATGAGGCAGACCATGCAAAATTCCTGATACATTAACTCTTGGGGAGACTTAGACCAAAGTAGAAACTGCTGTTCCATTTGTATGGAAGTAAGGACAAACAGAGCCTGTTTTTCAGCAACATCAAAACATACCGTAACAAGAGAAAATGCATTAGCCTTGTTATTGGGCTCAGATAGACAAAATATTCAGGTTTTTTGATAGAATTCACTCTTATTTTCTACTTGAACACCAAATTCGATTAAAATAAAGTGTGTGTTGATGCCATTTTCCATCAGGACTCATAATTGGAAGCTCTGAGTGTAATACCCCTTTATGCATCAAATCAAAAATAACGATCTTATCTGTAAGACATATAATTTGCCCTTGTCAGTTAAGCAATGGTCGATTTTCTTCTCAATTCTGATTACTCTGAACATAGATAATGAGTTCTCTTTCCAATTTTTGTTGATTTCCTCCTTGTCCTATAGAAAACTATTGATTTCCATTTTCCTGTTCAGTTACTAGATGATTTTATCCTTCCTTTGATTTTACCTAAAGCAAAACATTTTCTTTTCAAATTATGGTTTTCTCTGGGTATATGCCCAGGAGTGGGATTGCTGGATCATATATCATATACAACTCTATTTTTAGTTTTTTAAGGAACCTCCATACTGTTCTCCGTAGTGGCTGCACTAATTTACATTCCCACCAACAGTGTAGGAGCGTTCCCTTTTCTCCACACCCTCTCCAGCATTTATTGTTTGTAGATTTTTTGATGATGGCCATTCTGACTGGTGTGAGGTGATACCTCACTGTAGTTTTGATTTGCATTTCTCTAATAATTAGTGATGTTGAGCATCCTTTCATGTGCTTTTGGGCCATCTGTATGTCTTCTTTGTAGAAATGTCTATTTAGGTCTTCCACCCATTTTTTGATTATATTATTTAATTAATTAATTTATTTTTTGATATTGAGCTGGGTGAGCTGTTTTGTATATTTTGGAGGTTAATCCCTTGTCAGTTGCTTCATTTGCAAATACTTTCTCCCATTGTGAGTGTTGTCTTTTTGTTTGTTTATGGTTTCCTTTGCTGTGCAAAAGCTTTGAAATTTACTTAGATCCCATTTGTTTCTTTTTCTTTTTCTTTTCACTACTCTAGGAGGTGGATCAAAAAAGATCTTGCTGTGATTTATGCCAAAGAGTGTTCTGCCTATGTTTTCCTCTAAGAGTTTTATAGTGTCCAGCTTTACATTTAGGTCTTTAATACATTTTGAGTTTATTTTTGTGTATGGTGTTAGGAAGTGTTCTAATTTCATTCTTTTACATGTAGCTGTACAGTTTTCCTAGCACCACTTATTGAAGAGGCTGTCTTTTCTCCATTGTGTATTCTTGCCTCTTTGTCATAGATTAGGTGATCATAGGCTTGTGGGTTTATCTCTGGGCTTTCTATACTGTTCCACTGATCTATATTTCTGTTTTTGTGCCCCAATATTCACTGCAGCACTACTTACAATAGCCAGGACATGGAAGCAACCTAAATGTCCATCAACAGAGGAATGGATAAAGAAGATGTAGTACATATATACAATGGAATATTACTCAGCCATAAAAAAGAACAAAATAATGCCATTTGCAGCATGGACCTAGAGATTGTCATACTGATTGGAGTAAGTCAGACAGAGAAAGACAGATATCATATAATAGCGCTTATAGGTGGAATCTAAAGAAAAGGGTACAAATGAACTTATTTACAAAACAGAAGTAGAGTCATGGATATAGAAAACAAACTTATGGTTACCAGAGGATAAGGGGGACAGGGATAAATTGAGAGATTGGGATTGACATATATACACTACTGTATATAAAATAGATAACTAATAAGAACCTGCTGTATAGCACAGGGAAATCTACTCAATACTCTGTAATGGCCTATATGGGAAAAGAATCTAAAAAAGAGTGGATATATGTATATGTATAACTGATTCACTTTGCTGTATATCTGAAACTAACACAACAATGTAAATCAACTATACTCCAAAAAAAAGCAAAACATTTTCCGAATGTAACACAAAAAAATCCTTGGGAAAAAAAGGAATCTGGGCCACTTAAATGGATAAATGTTTTGGTGGCAACTCAGTTATCCTCTCTTTTGAGTTATCCATAGTGAATAGGGTAGTGAAATAGTGAACTTGTCATTCCCTACTCTCCACCCCCAGCCTTCATTGTTACACACATACAGGAACCATCTGTATTACAATCAATACAGAATTTAGGTTTGGGGAGTAGAATTTAACCAATGGTGAGAAAATCAAGTTTTGTTTCCACAAAATAAAACAAACCTAAAAATACAAAGCACACCCCACATATACTTGCATACACACACATACAATATATTCTCTGATGAGATGTATAATAAGTGGGATTATTTTTATTCCATGAGAATTTTTGCATGAGGAAAGGTGATTCAGGATGAGAGAAGGCCCACACTCCCCAGGGTTTGCAGCAAGAGAGGCGTGACTGCAGTGGAGATGGAGACGCCCAGCTGTGGTCATCAGGCCCTCTGCATATCCTAGAACTGCCAAAAGCGGCTCATTGTAAACTTTTACAATAATGTCCCTAAATGAACTACACCTTCCTGTGTCCATGACCCTTTGAAATGTGACTGAGCCACTGAGGGGATCTCTTCTCTAAAGGGCAGGTCTATTTTCCTATCCTTTGAATCTGGTCTGGCCTCAGGACTTGTTTTGACCAACAGAATAAGGTAGAAGTGATATACAATTGCCATGGGTAGGCATTTGGAGGCTTACAGCTTAAGTCTTTGCCCTCTTGAAACTGTTTCCTGAGACCACAATATTGAGAAGCAGCCCCGGATAAAACATCTCATGATGGAGATCCTCAGTGGTCCCCTGTCCCAGATGAGCCAGCACCCAGCAAAGCCATCAGATAAATGTCATTACCAAGCCATCAGATAAATGCCATTGCATGTGAAAGCCCAGGTGAGATACAGAAGAATTACCCAGGAAACCCACTGAAGTGTGAGACATAATAAATCATTGCATGTCTTTCTTTAACTTTTTATTTTGAATTAATTTTAGATTTATACAAAAATTGCTAAAATAATATAGAAAATGTCCATAGACCCTTTACTGAGCTTCCCTTAATCTTATCATTGTATGCCACTGTAGTGCAGTGATGAGAACCAGGAAATTGATACTGTCACCTGAAGACCTTAACCAAATCCCACCAGTTTTTCCACTAGTGTCTTTTTTGTTTCCTGTATCAAAGGGTGTCAGTTTCCACATTGCATTTAGTTTTTGTCCCCTCAGTCTCCTCCAATCTATAGCAGTTCCTCAGTCATTCCTTATCTTTTATGACTTTGACATTTTGAAGAGGACTGGTCAGTTATTTGGCAAAATGTCCCTCAGTTGGGGTTTGGCTGAGATTTTGCATTTTAGGAATGACGTGAAGCCCTTCTCCGTCCATCATATCAGAAAGTGCAGCATTTGAAGTTGGCTTATTACTAGTGCTGTTCACCTTGATCTACTGGTCAAGGTGGTTTCTTTCTGATTTCTCCATTTTTATGTTATTGTTCTTCCTTTAAAGCTAATAAATATCTTGGGACATATATTTTGGAATATGAATATGATTGTTTTAAGCTACTAAGTGGTTTGTAACTAATAGATAATAGATGGAAGGATGGATGGATGATAGATAGATAGATAAAATAGATAACTGATACAAGGCGCAAGACAGGCTGGGACTTCTTCTGGCGGGGCGAGGCAGTGTGATGCAGGGGATGGAAAAAAGAGAAAGCTCCATGTAAGCTTGAGTGTCTGTGGCAGTTTCGTGGGTGAAGAAGTTAGAGGCATTCTGGTGCAGCGATATAATTTCAAGACCTAGAAAAGAAAGAAAAGACATTTTTTCTTTTTAAAATAAGAGCTTAAAGTGGGTTTTGACTTGACACTTGAGTAAGGGATTGAAATAATTTTAAAATTGAATAAAATAGAATAATTTTAAAATTAATTTTGGGTAATTTCAGTACAATTCTATACCAAGACTAGGGCATATAGAGTCCTAGGGTTTCAGATCTGAGGGGTCTTTTTCTCCCCTTAATTGGTAGCTATAGGGTGCTGAGGCAGTGGGCAGAGCCAGACATCCTTTTAACAATGTAACAAAGCTGTTATCTTCATCACTCTATTTGTATAAGATGAATGGGAGTCTACCTATTGGACAGAGTTCTGCCATCCATGGGTAAAAAGCAAGGCAGGAGTGTGAGTCAGAATTTCCTTTCTTGGAGGGAAGGAGGCTGAACTCCCTATTGCTTTGTAATGGGACCTGTACAAGAAGGACCTGGCATGACATGGAACATGAATAACCCTCACTGTGGCCAATGAGAGAAAAAACGGACAGGCATCTAGGAAGTTGTGAGTAGGATCACAGGTTTTCTATATATAACAAATGGTTATTGAATTGCCTGGCACTGGAGATACAGCAGAAAGACAGACAGACAAGTTCCTTGCATTCATGGCTTTTCTATGCTAGTGCAAGAGAGTTTCAACAAACAAGTGCATCATTTGATATCTACTTCAGACAGTTCAATGCAGTTGTAAAGACAAGTAAAGTTGGGCAGAAGGAAAGAGAGTGAAAAGGTAGGGGAAGTTGCCGCTTTAGAAAGAGAGGTCAGGGAAGACATGTTGAGGATGTGACATCTGACTCCACAGGTGATAGAAAGCCATCAAGAGAGGACAATGGAGACCAGGCTGTGATGGTGACCCAACAGGTAGATGAAGCCCTGGGAGAAAAAGCCTGAAGGCATGAAACATGGCACCATGTAGAGTTACAGGGCAGGTAACATGCATTGAGGAAGATCCTTGGCAGATAACAGAGCCAGCTGTGGTCCTAAGACAGGGGACTCAGGTTGGGATCTGTGCATCACCTGGGTCTGCAGATAGACTTGAGGGTGTCCATGAACTTGAATGAGAAAAGGCTTAAACTGAATTGGATGTTAATACTATAGTATGGAAACAGATCAGTAGTTTCTAAACATTTCATCAAGAACACTTTCCTTTTTTAAAAAATGAAACCTACATAAATATTACTATGAAAATAAAAATACAGCACTTCTTTCGTTGAAGTAAGTGTCACGATCTCAGATATGCTCACACATGGGCTCTCCTTGAAAGCCCAGTTCTTCATGGAACATAGTTTGAAATCCTCTGTATTAGCACTTCTCGCATTTCCCCAGGCAAATACTATGCTGTCCACAAGGCTGTGAGTAGAAATACCAAGAGGTTTGGCCATGGCAGATGGGGTGATGCACAATAAGGAGGTGGGCAGGTCATGCAAATTGGTGTCCTCCCCGGGGTAAGTGAAGAGTTAAGTGGTGATTCTGTATGTCCCTCCCCAGATTTCCTTCTGATCAGCCTCACTGTGGCCAGATGCCTGACAATGTCCCAGAGTAGCCAGATATCTGTCAGGTCTGGACTGTCCCAAACTATCTTGAGCTAAGCATTTTTCAAAAAGTGTGTGTGGCTTAGAAATGCGGACACAGAATTTTATGCTGTATATATATTACCACAATAAAAGAAAAAATAAATGCAGAAACTACTGATCAAAGGCATAATGCAATTTACCTAGCTTGAGAAAGCAATTTGCTCACTACTCCATAAGACCATACCATTATCCATGGACATAAAAATCACTTCCCAAGCTTTCTGTGCTGTGTGTCTTTGGGAAGAGATGACATGGGAAAAAGTAAGTGGAGATGTGAGGCAGCTTTTCCCAGTCCCTGACTGTAGTTTGCTTACTTAATTTACAATGAACTCATTTTTTTTAAATGGCTGTCACTAGAATTTAGATCTTTGGTAATAAATCCCATCACTAAATATTTCCTTCGATTTTGTTAAAAGTGTTTTGTTTTCAATGTGAAGTCTTTAAGGAGCCATCTATATTTTTAAAATAATGTGAGAATGAATAGTTGTAAGTTCCTGTCCTTAAGTTTCTTAAGTGAAGAATTATCGCAATTGTGTTTCTGGAAAGTGCACACAAAAAACACAAATCTCAGATCCTTCACGAGTCTGTCATGAGCTTTTCAGTGGTTAATGTAAAAAGGAGATGGAATTTACCCAAAATAAGAGAGAATTTTCTGATAGAATTTTCTAAGGAGGAAAATAACAAAAAATAATCTTAGTAAGTTTTCTGTTACTAGAGAGGATTTAAGAATAAAATTTTTTTAATGCAAGAGCTGTTAGACTTTACAATGTAAACTAATTAAAGGCTTCCCAGAGTAGTGCATTCAGTTTCCTTTTTAGCCCCTTTTGCCAACTATCTGTTCCCCAAAAGATGATTAGAAGAACTTATTGATCAGACGAAGCTAAGATTATTAGACTTATTGCAGGAAGGTAGAATACCACCTTTACAGGACTTAGTAGTGTCTCAGTCAGGAAAAAGAAAGGGAGGATATGAATGTGTGAATGGTGTTTTAGGGCTCGGCAGGTCAGTTTTAAGGTGGGTTGGGAAGATGCAGAACTGATTGGATCTGCGGGTACATGCCCAGGAGTGGGATTGCAGGATCATATGGTATAACAGCTCTATTTTTAGTTTTTTAAGGAATCTCCATACTCTTCTACACAGTGGCTGTACCAATTTAGATTCCCACCAAAAGTGTAGGAGGGTTCCTTTCTCTCCACACCCTCTCCAGCATTTATTGTTTGTGGATTTTTTGATGACAGCCACTTGGACTGGGGTGAGGTGATAGCTCAACGTAGTTTTGACTTGTTTTTCTGTAATAATTAGTGATGTTGAGCATCTTTTCATGTACCTCTTGGCCATCTGTATGTCTTCTTTGGAGAAACGTTTATTTCAGTCTTCTGCGCATTTTTTGATTGGGCTGTTTGTTTGTTTTTTTTTTTCTGTACACGGGCCTCTCACCGTTGTGGAGCACAGGCTCCAGACGTGCAGGCCCAGTGGCCATGACTCACGGGCCCAGCTGCTCCACGGCATGTGGGATCTTCCTGGACCAGGGCACGAACCCGTGTACCCTGCATCGGCAGGCGGACTCTCCACCACTGCGCCACCAGGGAAGTCCTGGGCTGTTTGTTTTGATGATATTAAGTCACATGGGCTGTTTGTAAATTTTGGTGACTAATTCCTTGTCAGTCACACCATTTGCAAATATTTTCTCCCATTCTGTGGGTTGTCTTTTCATTTTGTTTATGGTTTCCTTTGCATATATCCAGAGAAAAACATGGTCCAAAAGGATACATGTACCCCAATGTTCATTGCAGTACTGTTTACAATAGCCAAGACATGGAAGCAACCTAAATGTCCATCAACAGAGGAATGGATAAAGAAGATGTGGTACATATATACAATGGAATATTACTCAGCCACAAAAAAGAACAAAATAATGTCATTTGCAGCAACATGGATGGACATAGAGATTGTCATACTGAGTGAAGTAAGTCAGGCAGAGATGGTGAAGTATCATAAGATATCTCTTATATGCAGAATCTTAAAACACATGATACAAAATAACTTATTTACAAAACAGAAACAGACTTGCAGACTTAGAGAATGAACTTATGGTTACAGGGTGGGGGAGGGTGAGAGGAAGGGATAGTTAGGGAGTTTGGGATTGACATGTACCAGCTACTCTATTTAAAATGGATAACCAACAAAGACCTACTGTGTAGCACAGGGAACTCTGCTCAATATTATGCAACAAGCTAAATGGGAAAAGAATTGGAAAAAGAATAGATACATATATATGTATATCTGAATCACTTTGCTGTACATCTGAAACTAACACAACATTGTTAATCAACTATATTCCAATATAAAATAAAAAGTTAAAAAACTGATTGGGTCTGGACAGAGTTTATGACATAAAAGCTTTTGATGGCTGAGCAAAGTTGGTGAGGGTCTGGAGGAGACACTTGATAAGCCCTATGTTAGTCATGACATTTAAGTAACTTCTGTTGCTTACACTCTTATATTCCTGGAAGAAGTCTTTCTGGAGCCAGGAACTAAGTTATATTGCTTGTTTTCAGTACTTCTTAACATTGAGAGAGAAAAATATCCCGTCTCGATACTGCTTAACATGGAGACAGGAAATTATGATGATTTCAGTTCTCATTTCCAACCCTGCAATTCTGTATTTCTCTTCTTTGCTATGGCAACATTTTCAGGAAAGTAGTAATAATGATCAATCTCACTTCTGACTTTTAAAATCATCTGTTCAACAATGAAAATACAGAACTAATTAATATGCAGAACCAAAAGTTTTCACCCTCACCTTGTATTTGATTGGACACATTGTGTAGTCACTAAAGACACTTGTTCATATAATAAGCACATTTTGAGAGCACATTACTTGTCAGTTGAACAGTTAAAAAAAGAACAACCAAAAGCGATTTTGTGTCCAAAGTATGTACAGGAATATACATTTATTGTAAGATCTAGAACTGTTCTAAAATACAATGTTTATTTTTTAAAAAAATTACGAACTCTGAGAATAATTTTGGACAAACATAGACTGAGTCATTGGGACAGACACACAGTAGTAACATAAAAGATGTCTACTATAACCAGGAAGGCTGAGCACATTTCCATGATGTCAAACTACTTGTATAGTTCTTCTAAAGACTAGTGGATCTGGTTGAGGCATAAGGATGGCACCAACATCTGATACTCAAATCTGCACACGTGCCCTATAGCTATGGAAAGATGTCGCTTGGTCACAGAGAAAATCCTCACAAGTTTTCAATCCTGAGCCTTTCATCAAAAGATAGGGATGAACATCACATAACCTTGAAATAGCACTGCTTGGCTCATTTAAAGTGACTGTCTATTAATGCTGACATTTTCTGTTGAATACCCATTGTATGGCTTCGGGCAATAGGCTGTGGAGTGTGGGGGAGGGGGGAAGAACAGGGGAAAAAAGCAGCTTGAGATTTGCGACCTTACTGTGACTATGAAATTACGAAAAGGAGCCAGCCTTGTCCACACTGGCCACAGGTAAGTGTAGCTATAACTAAAATTTACAGGATGGGTAAAAAGAATCACATCGGCAGAGTACTGTAAATCCTGGTTACCCAGTCACTCCAGCAAATTCCTAGTGGATCATCATGCCCCCGAGTTTAAGTGTTTTTTCTTAAGAAGTAAAGGTAAGTGACAGGTTAGAAACATAAGCAAGCAGTGAAATCATTTCACTTCATGAATTTAGAATGAGTGGAATGGGAGGAATAACGCACAAAGGGGAATTGAATAGACGCCTGCAGGAAACTTTCATTCAAAGTCCTATAAGATGTCACACTTTGAACAAGGTTGTAGGGATACTGGGATAGAAAAACACATCCTTGGTATCAAAGAGGCCACTTCTACAAATGGAGAGAATCTGATAATCTGTAGCAACACATGAAACTACTCCTCCAAGAGAGGTAAGCCTGGTGCGGACTGAACTAAATAGGTGTCTTGAGATGTCTGGATTTTATCCTGAGGGAATGGGAGGCCATGGAAGAACTATAAATGAACTCATAATTTTTTTAAAATTCTGGAAGTATTATCATGGTTGCAGTGAGGAATTAAGTTATGAGGCCATTGCAAATATCAAGCTAAGAGATGGACGAAAGCTTCTACTAAGGCAATAGTCATAAGGATGGAATAAAGGAGTCAGTGGAACACTGGCATTCTAGCATGTGGACTGAAAGAGAGAGAAGAGTCAAAAATCCTTCCCAGTTGTCCGTTTTAAGCAGCAGGATGGAAATTAATGGATTCAGTAACACAGGGAGTGATGGGGAAGCAGCAGTGTCATAGGTTGGCCTCCCTGGACATGGGCTCTGGGATGCAAAACCTATACTAGGAAGTTCTCTCAGAAGATAGACCTGTGGGAAGAAAGGACAGTGGTACTAGGAGCAGGGAAAGTCTGATCCACAACTCAGTGGTTGAAACTGAGTCCTCAGTTGACCCTACGAGAGCCAGAGCAAGCCCTTCAGAGTCGTTCTAAATTGAGAAAAGGGGACGAGACCTCTATATCTCCATGACACCCCTTTATTGGCCACAGGTCACCCCCCCTGCCGCCCCAGGGAAGTGGCACACCTTTGAGAAAATCAGTTTCCTACTACAGCCTAGGACAATTTCCAGTAAGGGATGGAGCTACAGGTATCCTCAGCAGCAGGGGGATAGCTGTGTTTACCCTAAGGAGGGAATCTCCCCCCAACCATAAGGTTGCTGTTGTTGTGACGTTGTGTTGTTGTTTTGAAGGGAGTTAAGAAACGCATTCATTTTTTAAAATAAAAAGTTCCTAGTCTCCACATTCAAGAAGGAACAAAACGGACTCTTTTCCTCCCCATAGCAACAAGTAATCATCTGAAATAGGTTTTAAATTGGTCCCAATTGATATCACTATCTAGGCTAGCCCATCTGCAACAGGCTCATCGGAGTACCCATACTTCCTTATCTTGAGTTGGGCTCCCCTGTGGGATATCCCGATGTGGATGCCCAGTGGGCAATTGAACACATGCATAAATGAGAACGAGCTGGGAAGAGAGGGGGAAAGAGGTCATGTAGTCATCAGTTCACCGACAGGAGCTGGTGCTGTGAGAGCAGAGACATTTCCTGAGAGTGTGGAAAGCGAGGAAGAGAAACAGGTCTGGAAACCTAGGAAACCATCAACACTTGCAATATCCATCCAATTTCAATGTGAATATGAATCATCTGAGGGTCTTTTAAAACTGAAGATTCTGGGATCCTGTGGTATAGAGATTCTACATTTCTAGAAGACTTCCAGGTGTTACAAATGTTACTGGTCATTGGATCACACTAAGAGTGACAATGAGTTGAAGAATAGGAAGATGAGAAGACCAAAAAGATGAAGGAAAATCTAAGGAGTTCAAAGGAGAAAAATGTGGTGGTGATGTAGCAAAAGCTGAGACAATTAAGGGTTAAGAAGGCAGGAGCATTTGTCGTGTCTACATCTGCTCAAATCTACGCATGGTTTGAGCAACAATGGGAAGACCCCAATTGCCTAGAAATTCCTGGTTAAACCACACACTTCTTAGCCTCAGAATAATATAAAAGCCCTTGAGCCTTTTTTAGCAGGTATCCGTCTACCATATTAGTCCATAAAGGCTGTGTTACTAAGAAACAGAACACGGGAAGAAGATAAAGCGGTGATGGGGGAGGGGGTGATTTATGCTGATACTGGGGAAGAGGAGGAGGCAAAGGAATAGATCAGAACTGGAGGGCTGTAGAGGGGACTGTGAGAACCCAAGAAAAGGACAGTAGGGAGAAAGGAAGGAGTTCTGTAAGTACAGAGAAGGAAAAAGAAAATAGACATTGCTCTTTCAAAATCATTGCCAAAAATCAATCCTAAACCCATGAAGCACAGGAGAGGAATGAGCAAGCATCTCAAATACACATAGACCTTCATACATAATTTTGAAGGAGTGGGTGCCTTAGTTTAGGTTTCCGCCCAAAGAAGAGTGGGGGCAGGTAGTTTATTTGAAAAGTTATGCTATGAAGCAAGGACAATAACACAGGCAAGCAGGCAAGACAGTACAAGTGCACATGATCAAGGTCACAGCTGTCAGCCAGGGCTCACTTCTGCCAGGACTTCTGAGAAGCTTACAGAAGGCATCCCCAAGTGTCCTTCAGTAGATCTACCACCTCCCATTGGTGGAGCGTTATCCCCTACGGGTATTAACATCCTAACATTCTGGCCTGCCCTTCCTGTGGGTTCAGAGGAGGCCCTGAGCAAATGGGCAAGGAGACATGCACATCCTGTGCTAGAGAGTGGACGCTGCCTGCAGATATGAGGTTAACCCCAAGTGGAAACGTCCACTGAACCTGCAGCTGAAATCAGAGGCGGGATGAAGGATGTGATACAATATACCAAAGGCATCGACCGCAAGGCAATAAAATTAGTGGACCTGTAGATATATTTTAAGGCAGTGCACTTTGCAGTTTCCAAGGCTGGATGGTAATACAAAACAGTGGTTAACTGGGGTTGCCTAGTAGGAACTGAGCAGTGTGGAAGCTACAATCAGCCTGTTACCTCCATGCAAATAGATGATGCTCTTAAATACTTCCCCAGCAATTCTGTTATTCCCAGTTAATGGGCCAAACTGAACCTTTGTAAGCCCCAATACAAGAGGTAAACTTCAGCTGGGTCCCTGCCAAAATAATCACATATCCTGAATTAGTCAGATGTGAATTAACGACCTTTTATCGCGCTGGGTTTTTGTCAGACATATTGATCCTGGAGTGAAACAGCCCATTAACTGCTATAATTAAGACGTAGTTTCTGTGTGAAGATGAAGGGCCTGGGCAGCAGCAAATTGCAAGATGCTTGTTCCTGTGAGGCTGACCGACAGGAGATCAGGCAAGGATCGTGCAGGGGGAGTTTCTCTTGTTTTCCTCCTGACAGGAAATGACAGCCAAGTTCCAAATGAAACAAATGAAGTTTACACAATTATTTAGAGCCTGAAAGCAAGAGGAGCTCCACATCACAAATTACTGGTAGAAATCGAGTTTTCCTACCAGGCCAAAGGAAGATGTTTTGTATTCAGTACACCCTCCCCTCTGCTTGCCTGCTTTCCAATAATCAGGGTTTCTCTCCTTTTTTAATTATAGCTCCTCTCACCAGAGAATTGCATTAGTTGGGAAGAAACAGTTTAATAAGTGTTTGGAGTGTTAGCAAAAAAAAACCCACAAGAAGGAGCATTAAGTAATAGAAGCCAGGCAGAGACCCCATAGGGGCATCCGGAGGGGAGCTGCTGGCTGTGGCCAGGACTTTGCAGAATAGCCATGGCGGGAGGGATCTGGAGCAAATTGCTGGTGGGTGGGTAGGAAGCAAACGTGGACACTGCTGCATTTTCTTTTTGAAAGATTCAGGAAATGTCCCATTTTTCTCTAATATAGTTGGCATGGATGCAATTGTTTTCTTCCTTTTTTTGAGGAAGGTGAGGGGGTCCTGAGGACTTGGAACAGGTGAAAACACTGCAAACAGATATTGCAGGACGACAGCCTGGCACCAGGCTTAGCACAGATGAGATCCTCTGAAGAACAAGCGGAAAAAAGAAAACACACCAACCCACCTTCTGCACAGGAGAGAAAGAAGAGAGGGAATTCAAGGGGCCAGGTGTGGTACAAGGTGCCTTCTCTGTCTTACCATGGGACGCCTTTAAAATCCTTGGGGGTGTGGATTGGTTTTATTCCCATTTTAAGGAAACTGAATCTCACTGATATTAAATGACTTGGCCGAATTTAGCTGTAAGTAGCAAGTCCAAAATCTGAATACAAGTTTGCTCCAACTCCTAAAATTGCCTTGCAACAATGTTTGCTTGCATTTTTATTTATTTAGTTTTTAAGATTTATTTATTATTTATTTATTTGTTTATTTTATTTTTGGCTGCGTTGGGTCTAAGTTACAGCACACAGGATCTTCGTTGAGGCATGAGGAATCTTTTGCTGTAGCGCGCAGGCTTTTCATTGTGGTGCGGGCTTCTCTCTAGCGGTGGAGTGCTGGTTTCCCCTCTCCAGTTGTGGTGCACAGGCTCCAGGGCACGTGGGCTCTGTAGTTTGTGGCACGCGGGCTCTAGTTGAGGTGCGTGAGCTCAGTAGTTGTGGCGTGTGAGCTTAGTTGTCCCGCAGCATATGGGATCCTATTTCCCTGACCAGGGATCAAACCCATGTCCCCTGCATTGTAAGGCAGATTCTTTACCACGGGACCACCAGGGAAGTATCTGCTTGCATTTTTAAAAAGTATGTGGTTATGTACACATGCCGAATTTTATGGGCTCATTTAAAGGTATGAATACAAAGCATCTAGTCTGCTTGTATGGATATCTAAAGGATGTAGTTATAGTGATTATTGTCAGGCACCAAAAAAATGAAAGCATTTTATCTGACAGGAAAGAAAAAAACACATGGAATTTAGATATGTGTCAGGTGTGGAGTCACTGTCATTTACTGTGAATATCACCTAAGGGCCGTGATCAGTGATGCTCAGTAGACTGGAACTCTCCTTATAGCAGGTAGCTGAGGGGGTGTTTCTGAACCTCAGATCCCAGGAATTCCCTGTGGGCAGCCCCCGTCAGCACGGGCAGAGATGAACATTGGTCTTGATCAGCTTAAAATGATAAGATGATCATGGGGAAATTGACAAGGGGTCAGAATACTAACTTTTCAGGCAAATCAAGATTTTAGAATGTTTCACTTCCTTTCACTGGTGCTCCAGTAGCTATCAATAACACTCGTGCTGACCTTGAACTTGCACCATCCTTCCGAGGAGGAACTGGAGGTATCTGGATGGCAAGTACTGAGACCACCATAGTGGATGCTGCTGCTGCCCCATCCAGACCCCCTTTCCTGGGGTGACACATCCATCTCCAGCCGCTGCTAACAGCTCCCAGATGCCCCCTTCCCCTAAGAACTGGCCAGAACAGGAGCTGTCTTGACTGGGAAGTGACTGTTCTTTATGGCCAAGCCGCATCCTTGTTATGCTGAGGGAAGACTACAGACAACACCTGGCTAGCATGTGGTACAAAAGTCCAAACCCCTCAGCTCATGGACAGACAACTCTGGCAAAACTCATGCAGCTGAGCTGCCTGCAGGATCAGGCTGAAGTTAGTCACCAATTAAGTCCACGTCTTTGCTGGCTTCTTCCCCAGTCCTATCCTGCTTCCCTCATTCCTTTACAGGTTTCTCCTGAGGGCTCATCCTCAATAAATCACATACACAGGAATCTGTCTCAGGTTCTTTCTCTTGGGAAACTGGCCTAAGGTAGCTATCCTTTTTGACCCAGTCTTAAGTGATGCCCCAATGGAATTACCATTGTCGGGGTTGGCTTAGTTCATGGTCTGATTTGGGATCAAGGCAATAAGAAGAATCCCCTTGACTTCTAAACTATTTCTACACTATAGCTTGTTAGTAGTTAAAGTTACTTAAAGAGAAGCAAGCTTTTCATTCTAAACTTAGATTTAAGATTTAAAATACAAAAACTTTAAGGAAAGAAAGCATTTTAAAAGGACGGCATCTCTGGCATTCGAAGTGTTTGGAAAGGAGAACAAGGAAAAAGATATGAAAGAGCTGATGTACATGACATTTTGATTTGGCAATTTTGATGTTGCAAAATGGAAATGGTGGCTTAAATGCAGCTGTTTTTTTAATATAGATCATTTTGAGTTTGGTCTATACAAAACCCTGACCTCATCATTGACTGTCACTTTATTGTTAATATCCGTGCCTGGAGTGGGGAATATAGGTTAAGGTAGGTGTTCATTATGTACCTCTTTGCTGGACCATTCCCATCACATAAAAATATCTTGTTATTTCTCCAATTTAAAAAATCCTAGATCTTCAAAGTTCTAATCACAAGAAAAAAAATTTTGGTAACTGTGTATGGTAATGAATGCTAGCTAAACTTATTGTGCTAATCATTTTGCCCTATATACATATATCAATTCATCATATTATAAACCTAAAATTAATACAACATTATATCTCAATTATATCTCAATTAAAAATTATTTGCTCAGGGTCCTCACAGATTCAATGGACCACCCAAGTCACTAAATACAGGAAAGCCGTCCAGTGAAAAGGACCACTCACATTGGACAGTTATGTAAATGAGAAGTAAACCTTTATTGGTTTAAGCTAACGCTATTTTAGAGTTTATCAAGCAACCAGCACTTCCCCATTACTCCACTTTTTGTGTGTCACTGCTAATCATCTTTAAATACTTGGTCCCACACATCTCCAGAAAGCAAAAAAAAAAAAAAAAAAAAAAGAAGAAAGAAAGAAAAAAAAGCCGTTTCTTGTTCACCCATACAGCAAAACTCGTGTGTCATTGTCTATCCTTGCTAATCCGAAGTATGTCTTTCCAAGCTCTCTTGAACACATTCCAATCTGGTTTTTTCCTCACCATTTTCTGAAAACCATGCTTGTCGATATCACTGGTGACCTCTGTGTCGCCAAAGCTAAAACCAGTGGTCAACACTCACTTGGTTTGTCAGCTGATCACTCTATTTTTTGACATATTTTCTCTCTGTATCTTCCAGGACGCCAGTCTTGCCTGGATATCCTCCTCCCTTCCTGGCTTCTCATTCTCAGTCAACTTTCCTAGTTTCCCTTTTCCTCCCCTCCCTCTAAATATGATAACACCTTGGAATTCAGTCCTTGGACCTGTTCCCTTTTCTGTCCAGAGTCATATCCTGACTTATCCCACCAAGATTCATGCTTCACACATGCAATTCCCTGCAGAAGAATCCTGATTAATATCAGCAGCCTGCTTCTCCCTGCCCCCTCCCCAGCTTTAGATGTTAATATTCAAATTCTTACTTAACACCTCCTCTTGGATAGCAAACTTAGCATGCTTAAAAAGACCTCCTGTTATTCCCCACTCTAAACTGAACTGCAATTTTCCCTTCTGCTGCATTAATGGCATCACTATCTTTACAGTGACTCAGACCAAAATATTTTGTGTCGACTAGACTCATCTCATTGTCTTGAAGCTCACATCCAATCCATCACTAAATCCTGAAGAATTAACAGTTAAAAAAGATCTCCAGATTTTGACCACTTTTACTCCTCTTGCTGCCATCGCCTGGTTCAAACCATCATTATTTCTCATCTGGATTAGCTAGTAATTGATCTCCCTGCTCACAGTAGTCATGGTGATCTGGTTAAAAATCAAGTCAGACCACATCATAACTTTGCTCAAAATCATCCAAACGTTTTTCCCAGCTCACTCAGAATAAAGCAGAAGTCCTTGCTAACCTCTAAGACCCTGTATGAACCACCTTATCCCATTAATTATCTGACCTTATTCCCCTTCTTTCTTTTACACTCAAGCCATGTCGACCTTCTCACTGTTCCTTGAACACATCACAAACGTTCCCACCTCACAGGCTTTGCACCTGCTTTCCCTTCTGCCTAGCAAGCTTCTTCTGTAGATATAGCTATGCCCTGCTTCCTTCATCGTTTATGTTTTGGTAAAATGTTACCTTCTTGATAAGGGTTTAGCTGTGTACCTCTGACACTTCATAACCCCTCTCCTGCTTTATTAACTACTCACAATACATTTAACACAAATGAACATATATGACCATAGCCCTATGTTTTTAATTATTTAGCATTTTTTTCACTTTTTCCTCTCTAGGTTGTAAGTTCCATGAGAGTAGGAACATTGGTCTATTGTGTTCGATGTCTATGCCATAGACACTAAAACAGTGTCTGGCACATAGTAGGTACTCAATTAATGTTTTCTGTATGACTAAGTGAGTGAATGAATGTGTTTGAGCTGAATGGATGTCAAGGCAGGGTGAGGAATGGGTGATATGAACAGCATTTGGAATACAAAAGGCATCGATCAGTCAGTCATGTGTCCATCATGCTAACTTATCTCAGTAAGGGTGACAATTCATTTCAAACAACTTAAGCATCTTCTCATTCTTTAAAAATTTACCTGTATCTTAGAGTCTGAAATTCAAATTCCCTGATTTTTTAAGGTATAAAATGTTATATTACTTCAAGTAATAGATTTGAATGTCTAAAATAAAATATATTTGGTTTTACATTTTTAATTCTTAAAAAATTTTTATTGGCGTATAGTTGATTTACAATATTGTATTAATTTTGAGGATACAGCAGAGTGAATCAGTTATACATATACATATATCTACTCTTTTTTAAATTCTTTTCCTGTACAGGCCATTACAGAGTATTGAGTAGAGTTCTCTGTGCTATACAGTAGGTCCTCATTAGTTATCTATTTTATATACAGTAGTGTGTATATGTCAAATTCAATCTTCCAATTTATCCCTCCCCCTTACATTTTTAAATTTTGACAATTAGTATAATTAGTGAATCTGGGTGTTTGTTAAATTTTCTCATGTTTATCTTTAGTGATTGGGTATTTGTTATAATAAAGTTTTCAAATTTTTTGACATCAGTAGACCATCTAATGGTTGTTCAGAATTTTGTATGGACCATCAATTTTTAGCAAGTTAAAAAAAAAAGTCCTCAAAATTTTAAATACAAAGGAAATCCATTTTATGTAAATAATTTTAAATTTAATAATAACTGTTTCATATGTTGAGAACAACAAAATTGTTTGCAAATTTTTACCAATGTTTTTATATTTAGCTTAACGATGGATGACCTGAGAAGTAGGTTGTTATCCACTCACTTGTTTCTCTTTTCACTATTATATTTACTTCAGACAAGACTAGAAAACCCTAACCCACAATTATGTGTCAGGAGGGACGGTGGCTCATGTTTGGCTTGACAGATAACTCTGGCAATTTAATTTGAACAAAGCATATGATGAACGTATAATTGTGGATCTCAATGGAGATTACTTTCAGTGCTTTTGGTGCTGAATCAATAGTCACAACCCTCAAATTCTGAAAGGTTGCATATATCACCTCGCAAATGGATTCCTTGTTTTTATGCTGGTTGAATTCAGATCTGAAAGGTATTACTTGTTCATTTGTTTTCATCTTCTTTTGCTTCACTCAGGCCATCAAATTCTTTCACAAAAAGTAAATAAACTTACAAAATTGGGGGAGAGAACAAATTTTCAGCAATGAAGTTATTATACAAAATTGGGACATCAATTTCCTTCTTAGCAAAGCAATCAGGAAAAATATTAATTGCTGAAGAAAAGTTAAATTTTTAGTAATTGAACCATAGTACCAAAATTTGGATTTCCTTTAAAAATCCTGATGTATTCTAATCTTTGATTTTAAAATTGTGGGCTCTTGGCCCTGGGGTGATATGATTATCCTCCTAAAGACCCTAACACTATGAGATAGTACACTATGAGGAAGCAAGTGGAAAACATAGACATGTTTCCTCAGTCTTGGTCTAGGTTATGAGGAAATGCTTTTATCTCAACCTCCATTTCAAAGACTCACATGTTCACCATTTCTCTTGAAAGCCAACAGACTTCAGTGTGAAAAAGTAAAGTCTTATTTTATCTGTGTTTACTTGTTTACTGATTATCATTTAGTTAATTGACAATTTTTACTGTGTTTTTCCAATATGAATTGTGATCAGGAGGCAAACTGTTGGCTGCTAACTGTTCTCTGTGAATAAATTCCTAGTGGCTAGGAATCTAGGCATGGACTGTTTAATCCTCACAGCAACACTGTTCTTTGTTGCCTATCTAGTGGGTCCTGTATTAACATTTATGTCAATGCATGCTCTCTAGTCTACATCAGTGCTCACAAAACAATCAGAAATTATCTTTTTCTCTAGTTTGAATTTTTAGCATAAAATAAAACAAAAATTTTTCCTCCATTTCTCCCTCTGTTGAGAATGTCTCCTGTGCTAAGACTTGATTCACATGCTATACATTTCTGGTTTCGTCCAATTATAAATTGTAACACTTGTTAGCACATGCACAGTAATTAGAGAGTAAATATAAAGGTGCAGAGCACAGTGAACAATAAAATGCACCAGGACACACAAGTTCAAATACTATTCTAAAGTAAATAGACAAAACTAAATGAAGAAAATTGGCTTTTGCCTTAAATCAAATATACAAAGACAGGGGAAAAGACAGATCAGTTTAACTCCAACTGGTGTCTATAAAATCAACTTAAAAAAAAAAAAAAGAAGAAGGTGATTTTTGCATAGCTTTGGTCACAAATGTATAATATAATTTTTCTCACTTGAGGAACCCCAACTAAACTAAGATGATGGCTACCTCTAAGAAAGTACTGAGCAGATTCAAACAAATTCACCAAGGATACTCAACTGGTCCCTGTAATCTGATGACTTAGTGATACTAGCAGGTAGGTGATCAAGCAAAACATGCACATGGAAATATGCTAGACATGTAAAAACTACTCAGGGGATGGAACAGATCATCCTGAGAGTAAGGCTATAGGGACCCCTTTGATGATGCTTTTGAGTCAAATTGGGATTGCATTAATCATAACAGCCCACTGCTATAAAGGATTATCCACCAATATCAATGTATAAAGGAATTTTGGTAACAGCTTTTTTTGGTCATGGCTTGTTCAGCTTCCTTTCTGTGCATTATACTTGTCATTAATTTCATGTTTAGTTTTACAGCATTTTGGCAATATAAGATTTATATTAGTTTTTGCTATAAAGAGAAAAACTGAATTTATGCACCTCTCATTCTTATCTCATCTTTGACTTTAAGAGATAAAAATTTCCATTTTGTCCTGGTCCATTTGTTTGCATTTGTTCTGGAAAATATGTACAACTTTGTTTTATTTATTTTAAAATGACATGAAAACATAGATGTCTTCATAACATACATTCAAAAGTTTCATAGGAGGCATATTTGGAAATGGAGGCTTTACTAGTCCAATAAAATTTTAATTTTTGACATTAATAATTGTATTTCCCATTTGCACTTTTAATTTATATCTACATGTGTGAAATTGTCAGTATATATCGATTCATATCCTGCATTCACACTAAAGACCTGTTTACTATTTATGTCATAATTTTATCTGACTGTAATCTTTTTTGTTGTTGTTAATAGCACTTTTATCTTTAATGAAGTATTTCTGAGTCATCCATCTATTTTTATCCATTGGAGATACAACAGCACACACTAATAAGAATGAGACAATTTAACAGACATAACAATACACAAGCAACAGATTTTATTACTTGAATATTGAAAATACCATTGCAGAGAGAAATCAGTCCCATCTCTTAATTTCTGGGGAGGGGAGAGGGGTTAGAGGTTGAATCAGTTACCAATGGCCAGTGAGTTAATCAATTGTGCCTACATAACGAAGCCTCCATAAAAACCCAAAAGGGGGGGATTTCAAAGATCTTCCATGTTGGGGGACCAGAATGCTTCCATGTGCTCCACTGTGCTGGACCCCAAACTCCACGAGGATAGAAGCCCCTTTGTTTGGTATGCATCTGGTTGTTGATTTGTATCCTTTAATATCTTTTGTAATAAATGAGTAATCTAGTGAGTAAATGGGTTTTCCTGAGCTCTGAGAGCAGCTCTAGCAAATTAATCAAACTGAGGGAGGGGGTGGTGGGAACCTCTGATCTATAACCAGTAGGTCAGAAGTACAGGTAACAACCAGGGCATCTGAAATGGGGAGCAGTCTTGTGGGACTGAGCCCTTTACCTGTGGAAGTTGATTCTATCTTCGGGTAGCCAGTGTCAGAATTGAGCTGAATTCTTGGATGCCCTGCTGGTGTCCGAGAATTGCTTGTTGTTGTGGGGAAGCCTCCACACACTTTGGAATTGGTCCTGGAACCCCATTTATATCTGTCATCACAAAGCTCAGATATTCCAACAAACAACACGTATTGTTGTTGTCAACATGTCTCAATAATTACATCCATCACTGAGATGAATAGATAACGCTAAAGATTTTTTCCCAAATTTTAGCACAAAATAAGTTTCCTGTGAGAATTTTGCTTTCTCAGATCTTTATCGTCTCCCTTTTTCCTTTCTTACTCTCCTTTCCTGATAGACTAGAAATGACCAACTTGAATAATGACTCCTGCCCTGAGATACTAAATCTATGTATCATTCATCTCTTTTCAATGAAAGCTGCTTTTTATTATCTATTTGTATTTTCTTTTTTGATCAGCATAAGCTACCCATTGAAGCCTATGGGAATCAAATCTCATCCTGGCCTTCTGTGAACTCAGCTACAAGTACATTTCAGGAGGCTCCAAATGTATGTCTCTGGTCCTCTCCCTCTTTACATCATCCTAAATAAACCTCTCTAAGAGTTGTTGGAGGTAGTCGCCCACAGCACCGTCACTTTGATGGACCCTTTGCTTTGTGTCTAACAGTTCTTCCTCTGACTTAGAGAAACCAAGAGGATGTGATTCACTTTTGTAATAGTGAAAAATAAATTAAGCTGCTCTGCAATACAAGTGCGTGTCCTCAGTCATGCTCACCATAATTCAGCATGGGACCTTTCCTCTTGCTCCTCCAACGTGGATTTTCTCCATCTTTTTCCTGAGGACCTTGGGGTTTGTCATTAAAAGGATCTGAAGGAATTTAGCACAGGTTTTCATCCCAAACACACTGCAGTGGTCAAATCAAGGGTATTTCATAAGAAAATGGCTCAAGTGAAGGGCTTCCTTCATCAAGAGAGCCAGCTGTGAAGTGGCCAGCCTTCAAGTCTCCTGCCCCTACAGCCTGCTGGCCACGGAGCTGAGTGGGCTCCATTGTCTGCTCCAAACAGCTCTACACTCAAGGCACAGGCACAGCACCCCACCCCCCAAGAGCCACAGGATTTGCACATGGGAAGCTCCCCTGCTGGGATCAAGGGCTTTGACAAGGGTACCCAACCCTTGCTCTTTCCACAGAGAAGGCATCTAATATGCTGAGCCTTTATTTTGCCCCAGGCCATCCTAAGCTGCTGACATACCTTATCTTACTATCATCCCAATGGGTATTGGAATCTCTTTTTATGGAGAGGGCAGGGGAAGAGCCGAGGGGGCAGAACTGATGCTCAGAGTGGTGAAATAACTTGCCAAAAAGCACAAGAGCAGAGACAGAATCTGAATCTGTCTTATGATGCCAAATTCAGATCTCTTTGTCCTTTAACAGGTTGCTTTAGGATGATAGAAATAGTCTAATACAAAATATTTATTATTTTTAAAGATGTGTTCCACCACCACATTTCCTAAAAGAGATTATAATTAGATTGTCCCAATCTATTATCATTTAATTCCTTGAGATCGTGGATACTTGTGGAGCACCAAAGAGCATCTAGATAGTTCCTTTGAGATCAATACTTTATGCTATTAAAAGCTTTTCTTTTGGAGGGCACACAATAAAATATATGCTTCATGGTAACAGAGATTTTTGTCTACTTTGTTTGCCAAAATATCCCCGGTGCTTAGAAGGGTACCTGGCTTGTTGAATAAACAGTTAACAGAGAACAAGATCTCAAAAGTTGGCATCAATTTTGGTTGAGTTTGCTGGTAAAAGGAAGATACCATAAACAAATTGTTTTACTTCTCAGTGTTGCCAATGGTAGATGTAAGTAAGCCCTTCAGCGATGAGATGGAGAAGCTTCCTAAAGATTCTACTGAAGAAAACAGAGCAGAACAGAAAGAAGTGGGAATGGTGGTGGTGGGGGGGTGTTTTAGAATTAGTGTCAGATCCCATAAAGTCTTGGGCTATGGAAAGTGGCAGGGCAAGTGGAAGTCAAAGATGTGGGGACAGTAATGGGTCTGAGATTCTCAGCAGAACCTTAATGAAAAATCAGCTATTGGCAGCACCCACAACCCATCCTCTTTGGGGGTCCCTCTGATGGGTGCAGAATTTCAGGGGCAGGCTAGCCAGTGTCCTCTGCCCATGGTCTGTGCTCTTGGTAGTATCTGCCTAAGGAAACTGGCATGTGGAAGATTGGCCTAAGCCAGGAGGGGTCTGCCCTAGATTGCCTCAAACATGAGACCCATGAGCTTGGCCCAAACTGTCCAACCTGGATACAGAAGCTCAAGTCACCTTCCTTTGCTGCACTCTCCTTTGGGAGTGATGGCTCAGCCTCCCAGCTCATGTTTGCCAAGAAAACACTAGGTTTATATAAGGGAACAGGTCATTTGTGGAGGCCCAACAATCAAACTAGAAACTACCAAATAAGGATAACTGAAAGATTTACCCTTTAGACTGCTGCCTGGTAGGTTAAAGGGACCCAAGGTTGCCAGGCAAGACACAAGTAGCATAACTACATTTAAATAAAAGCCCAGATAACATTAAGATCCTTCATCAAAGTCCCTCTCTGCAATAGATAATATAAGGATGGGTAGCAGAACACTGGTTAGTAGAACTCATTACAGGGATTCTAAATTATGCATCAAAGAACTACTATAGAATGCAGAGGGACATTAAGTTGACTGATGAAACCTGAATTTTTTTCTGGGCATATGCTGATTTTAAGGATAGTCCTTTAAGGATAGTCCTCGTGCTGCAGCACGAGCACGATAAATGTATTGTTCAAAGGTCAAGGTGCTTAGCTAATGACTTTTCCTCTTCCCTCTCCTCTTCCTCATTATTATTATTATCATTATAAAATAATATATGCCTATTGTAAGACAGTCAAATAGTACCAAAGGATATAAAATGAAAAATTAAAGATTCTTTCTCTCCCTCATTTCTACTTCCAATAGGATTTTACCATTATCAGTTTCCTATTTCTAAAATTATAAAATGGGGGGATAAAAAGCCTTAAAAAAATCCTACATTTAATACATTCAGATAGATAAGGGAAGACACAACATCTAGGAGATAGAATAGAATGCTATATAACAAAAGAAAAATCAGAAAGCAATGTAGAGTCCTTGAACATTAAAAATAAATAAATATCAGAAAATTTTAAACTCTTCAAAGGCTAGAGGAGAATATTCAAGAACAATCCCAGAAGGTAGAACTAGAAGAAAAAGATGAAAAATGTGTTTTTAAGATAAGAAACTTAGGAGATCAATCCAGGAGATGCAATATATAAATATAGTAGTTCCCAAAAAGAAAGAAGAAAAGTGAAGAAATAAAAATTTTAAAGAAATAATCAATCCATTAATTCAATAAATATATACTGAGAGGTCATCATATTCCAGACATTTCTAGGTGATTGTAATACATCAGCAAACAAAACTGATAAAAATGACTGCTCTTTCTGGAATTATACTCTTGTAGGGGGAAACAAACAACAGTCAGGTCAGTTACATGATATGGTAGCAGCTGGTAAGTGCTATCAGAAACAAATAAAAACAAACAAACAAAACAGAAGCGGGAATCCAGAGTAGATGTGGGAGGTAATTGCTAATTTAAATAGAGTGACTACCAGTGATTAAGGCAGGCCTCAGTTATAAAAGGTGAGGTTTGACAAAGAGTTGAAGGAGGGCCTTAGCTATGAGGACATCTGGGGAAAGTTTCTTCCAGAGGAAGTAGCAAAAAGAAAAAGTCCTAATATCTGATGTGCCTGATGTGGCTAGAAGTGGAGTGAGCAGATCCCATAGGGCCATTGTAAAGACTGAATTTTACAGGGATCTATTGGAGAAATCTGGATTTTGGTCTGCCATTGTGTGATTCTATGTGTTAGTTATCCTTACCTTTTTTGGGAGGATGCCATAAAAGTTATCCTGACTAAAGAAAAAGAAATTGGAAGCCTTTCTTCCTTCTGTATTCTATGAAACAGTTTAAATAAGATTCCATTTATGTATACTACTTGAACTATTCATAGAACTGAATCTGTGAAAGTATCTGGTCCTGACATTCTTTTTTCAGAGGTATATTATGGAATACTTTCACTTTAGCCTATGGCCACTGGTCTACTTAAGATTTTCTATCTATCTCAGATCGGTTTGTAACTATTCATATTTTCAACTTCAACCAGGCTTTCAAATTTATTCGTATAGTTGAGCAAGTTTTTCTATTTTTATTTTCTTAATGTCTTCTGATTTGGGGCTTGTTATTTGTTCTAATTTGGAGCACATTTACTTTTTCTGTTTTCTCCCTGATTTGTATGAGATAGTGTTTTATATATATAATTGAATTATTCAAAGAAACAATTCTTGAATACATACATATATATATTCTATTAAGAAATAGAATATGAATATATGCATTTCTATTTCTTAATGCATTAAGTTCTGTGTTTGTCTTTGCTTTGACCTTTGTTTTGTACTTTTTCAGTTTCATGTATCACATGATGGTTAAAAGCACAGACTTTGCAGTCAGACATACTGGAGTCTAATATTGATTTTTCCACTAGTAATCGTGTTACTTCTTCAAAAGTATAAATATAAATGAATGTTCTCTTGCTAACCAGATTAATTCCTCCTTTGATGCAGATTCCTGTAACAGCTTTTTGTTTTTATCTTTCTTCCCTTCATTTCCAATTTGTTGTTTCATTGGTTTCTATTGTGGCTTCATTTAGTCATAGATACCCTCTTGGAATGTTTCTATTTGGAGTCTACTTCATGGAAATGCCATTTATTGCAACACAATTTTTGTTCATATTTAATGAAGTAAAATTGACAAATAAAAATTGTATATATGTAAGGTTGTACAACTTGATGTTTTGATATACATGAACTTTGTGAAACAATCACCGTACCCACACTAATTAACATAGCCATCACCTCACATAGTTACCATCTTCTTTTTATTTCTTTGTATGCGTGTGTGTGGGGTGGGTGAGAACGCTTAAGATCTACTCTCTCAGCAAATTTCAAGTATATGATACAATATTGTTAACTACATTAACTATAGCCACACTGCTGTACATTGGATCTCATGAACTTATTCATCTTGTATAACTGAAACATTGTACCCCTGATTAACACAATTTTTAGAGTGTCTGGGAAGTGAGGTGAGAAATCCAACAATCCCATCTTGTATATGTTTTCCCTCAGCATTCAGAGATTATTACTTCTGGGTAAGAAAATCACAAACACTTACGTCTCCCTATAAAATTCCATAGCTCATGGACCTTTATTTGGGTGAATTAATATTTATTTATTTTTGCTCATTTGCCTCTGTTTAGTAGCTCCTGAGCTGTTTGCAGTTTTCCTGTCTTCTCCACTCTCCTGGTACACAGGCTGTTCTTTTAAGAGTTTTAGAGAAACTGACAATCTGCTTGAAATTTACCCATCAGCAGCCTTCCTTGAAGCTATTCAGTTTCATTGTGCATGCATATTTTACCCCTGTTTTTCGTGGTGCTGTAGATTGTGACATGCTTTGTTATAGTTAGAGAGTTACAAGAGGACAAAAACTCTCGTGAATTATTTACTTTTTTTAAAAAAAAAGCACTAGTGTTTTCAAATTTTATTCTCCTCAATTATAACATTTTTTTTCCTTTTTCTCCATCCTGGTTCTGTTACATAATCCTTCTCTTCATTCTCCCAGCTCCCTTTCTGTTCGTAGCTTGGGCCTTAGCTGGTATTTGGTCCAAAAAATGGTACATTCCTATTCATCACCTCTTAAGAGGAATTTCTATGCTATTTTTCCCTCAGTTATAAGTGGTCTGTAGTTCCCAGGAGGTATATGTAATGGTTGGCTGACTGACTTGCAGTTTTCCATCTTTATAACTGAAGCTTCGTAATCCTCATCTCATGGTTGATTTTGTTGATTCAGCACCAACAGGACTGAATTCTGTTCCTAGACAGGATTATCATTTGCTGGACAACCACCTGGCTCTCCCAATAGTTACACCGTTTTCCATTCCCTCGGGCTGTAAAGCACTGCTTATCTAGTTCATCATCATGCCATTGAACCCTTACCCTGCTCTTTAATTCTAGCTACTGAATTACTCTCCTATTTCATCAGGTGCAATCCAACCAAAATTAAAGGCCCATACAGTAGTTATTTATTGCTGTATAACAAATGACCCCAAGACTTAGTTACTTAAAACAAGAGCCATTTATTTTCTTATAGTGTCTATGGGTCAGAAATTTGGGAGCAGATTAGCTGGGTGACTCTTGCTTGGGTCTCTCATGAAGTTGTAGTCAGCATCTTAGTAGGGGCTGCATTCATCTGAAAGCTTGACCACGGCGGGAGGATCTGCTTCCAAGACAGCACCACACATGGCTTTCAGCAAGATAACTCAGGTTCTCACCATGGAGGACTTCCCATAGACTGCCTGAGCATCTTCGTGACATGGTAATTGGATAACTTATGCAAGAGGGAGAAAGAGAGCAAGAGTGAAGCCACAATGTATTTCCTGATCTAGCCTCAGAAGCCACATGCCATATCTCTGCCATATTCCATGAGGCACACAGACCAACCCTGGTAAAATGTTGGAAGGAGTGGCATAGGGGCCAGAATGCCAGGAGGTCAGCATCCTTGAGGACACTGACCACTCCACAGGCTCAACTGACAGGACAACTTCAACAAGTTTTCTCTCCTATATCTTTGTATTGATTGCTGCATAATAAACCAACCCAAAGTGTAGTAGCTTGAAATAACCACCATTTACTTCTGGTCATAATTCTACAGGTAGACAATTGATCAGGCTTAGCTGGGATGGACCACTGGGGTTGCATGATCCAAGATGACCCCACTCACATGTCTGGGTTTAGTGCTGCCTGTTGACTGAGCATCTCTTTCTGTGGTCTCTCATGATTCAACTGTCTAGCCCATTTGCTTCCTTATGTGGCAAAGGGAATTTTCCAAGAAGATGAAGGCAGAAACTGCACTGAGGCTTTGAGACTCACTTCATGTCACTTCTACCACGTCGTATTGGCCGAAATAAATCACGAGCCCAGCCCAGATTCAAGGGTAAGAAAATGGACTCCACCACTTAAGGCAACCATGATTTTCAGTCAGCCACATTCTTCATTCCTGATGTCACTATTTCCAATTGTATCTCATTTCCACACCCCGTCATTCGTTTTTAAAAAAATTTTATTGGAGTATAGTTGATTTAAAATGTTGTGTTTCAGGTGTACAGCAAAGTGAATCAGTTATACATATACATATATCCATTCTCATTTAGATTCTTTTCCCATATAGGTTATTACAGAGTATTGAGTAGAGTTCCTTGTGCTATGCAGTAGGTCCTTATTAGTTATCTAGTTGATATTTAGTAGTATGTATATGTCAACCCCAATCTCCCAATTTATTCCTCCCCCCACCTTTCCCCACTGGTAACCATAAGTTTGTTTTCTACATCTGTGACTCTATTTCTGTTTTGTAAATAAGTTCATTTGTCCCATTTTTTTAGATTCCACAAATAAGTGATATCATGAGTGGAAATAGAGCAAATAATTTTAAAATTTGTATGGAAACACAAAAGATCCTGAATATCTTGAGAAAGAAAAACAGAGCTGGAGGAATCACACTCCCTGACTTCAGACTATACTACAAAGCTACAATAATCAAAACAGTATGGTACAGGCACAAAACTAGACACATAAATCAATGGAACAGGATAGAAAGCCCAGAAATAAACCCATGAACTATGATCAATTAATCTATGACAAAGGATGCAAGACTATACAATGGAGAAAGACATTCTCTTCAATAAATGGTGCTGGGAAAATTGGACAGCTAAATGTAAAGAATGAAATTAGAACATTCTTTAGCACCATATACAAAAATAAACTCAAAATGGATTAAAGATTTAAACGTAAGAACATATACAATAAAACTCCTAGAAGAAACAGAGGCAGAACACTCTTTGACATAAATCGTAGCAATATTTTTTTGGATCCATCTCCTAAAGTAAAGGAAATAAAAGCAAAAATATACAGACAGGACCTAATTGAATCTAAAAGCTTTTGCCCAGCAAAGGAAACCACTGACAAAGAGAAAAGACAACCTACAGAATAGAAGAAAATATTTTCAAATAATATGACTGATAAAAGATTATTATCCAACATATAACAACAGCTCACACACTCAACATCATAAAGCAAACACTCTGATTAACAAATGGGTAGAAGAACTGAACAAACATTTATTCAAATGCAGACGGCCAACAGGCACATGAAAAGATTCTCAACATTGCTAATCATCAGGGAAATGCAAATCAAAACCACAATGAGATATCACCTCACACCTGTCAGAATGGCTATCATTAAAAAGAACACAAATTACAAATGTTGGCGAGGATGTGAAGAAAAGGGAACCCTCATACCCTGTTCATGGGATTGTAAACTGGTGAAGCCACTGTGGAAAAAAGTATGGATCTTCGTGGAGAAAAGTATGGATGTTCCTAAAAAAAAGTAACAATAGAGCTACCATATGATCCAGCAATTCCTCTCCTGGGTATTAATATTCCTTATAGATGAATTCAGATGTAACATTGGCTGGCTGTAATAGGGGGTCAAGATTTTCTTACATTCACCCAGAATTCAACCAGTTGCATACCTCAATCCATTCTGTCATGAAAAGCATCCCAAATTTATGCATACCATCCAGGCCATGTCCTGGGCTTTATCCCAATCTCTGGACTTCCATTTCTTTCCAGATCTGATCCTTTTCTGAAGATTTTCTTAATAGAAGCCACTCTAGATGGATTCCCTTACCCTATTTCTCTCAGTTCTCCATTTATTTCACGCATACTAAAATTGTTCACATAAATTTCCATTCTCAGGTATACACATCCATGTCTTCCCAGGTTTCCTCCTGAGTCATACTGCCCTAAAAGCCATATCCACCAAGTGTGTATTTTTCTATTTCACCCCCAACCATTGGAAGCCACACTTGTGAAGCAAAGAGATAAAGCACATTTTTTAAGGCAGCTTGCAAATGTATCCTCATTCCTTTATGGGCACACCTTTTAAATCTCAGAATTTAATTTAATCTCCAGAAAGATTCCACATCTCCTTTTTGTCAGTCAAGGAAAATTATATAATCTGTTATGTTTCCATTGTTCCCTTAGATACCAGGAAGTTTAGAGCTAATTTAATGCTTATACATAAGTAACATAACCAAGGGGGTGGGATCTGGATTTAGGGAAGGGAATTTTCCACATAAGACCATTTCTGATGCCTCAATTTGGGGTCCAGCTATGAATTCCACTAGCTCTATGATAAGCCAGAAACTCGACTATGCTTTTGGACCATCTGGATGATAAGAAACCTTTCTCTTTAGCACATTTTGTTTCTTTAATCAGTAGTTCCCCAATCACCAGTACACACCATACACACTATATCTTATTTTCCAAACACCTGAAGGGTCTGGCACAGACATCCGGATGAAGTTGAGGCTCACAGAGGTTATTAACCTACTGGCCCCAATCCTTTAGCAAGAAAGAGGCAAAAAGGGGGGGGGGGTGTTGAACTTAGGTTGCCTGAAACAAGGTCCTCTTTCTTTCCACTTTACCTATAGAGTCACTTCTTTCTCACCTACAAATGCATAACTTATTGTATGTTTTATTCATTCGACAATTAACCAGATACTGCTTTGTGATTGATTTGTATTTTTTTTAACTTTTCAAGAAACTATGTTTGTTATTTTTTGATAGATGGGCATAGAAGATGGAAACTTGTATTATACTTTTCTATATCTTTCTGTACCTTTCATAATGTTTCATTATCACAGAAGTACTTTAACAGAAGTACTTCTGATAAATTGTGGGTGCACTATTCATAGAGAATGAATGAATTTTTAAAAATACTATTGAGTGTGAGACTTCCTCTCCAAAATTGCTATACTTCCTAGGCTGGTTCTGCTCAGGGAGAATAAAACGTGCATTCAATCCTGAAATATCTCTGAGTCATTTTGCCGGCTACTAGCTTTCAGGAGGATTTCTTTCCAATAAGACCAAAACATCAGGATGTGTAAAATTATTCATCTGTGCTATCACCCTCATCAGTGTATTCTAAGGGTATGGATAAGCATTTGAAATAAATCATATTAAGGGGGGGGGTTTCCTGGAGCATATTTAGAAACGTCCTTCTTTACTGCTGCCCTCCACCAGTGCATGAGTAACAGGAGAGGGCTGGATTCTGTGCCTCCAAATGTAACTCTTGAGCAGTGTCAATACATATGATCTCACAATCCACTGCCTTTCTAAAACCCAGAGAAGGCTTGGGGTTCTTCAAGAGCTCGAAGTAGGATTGAATCATGCTCCAGAAAGAATGACAGAGGAAACAGAAAGTCTCATTTTATTGCATGCAGCTGTTTATAGCAGTTGGCTGGATGTGACCTTACACTGAGAACATTGCTCATTCCAGACATGGCACTCCGAGGGCGGGGGGAATGAAATCAACAGCTCCTTATGATGCAGTGTCACTGGCTTGGCGTATTTTGTTTTCATGAAATAGCATCTACACCTTGATGAACGTATCTCTCGGTGTCTTTCCATTTTCCCAGCCTCTCTGTTTTATTACCAAAGAGTGAGAAGAAATTTTTTTTTTTTTTTCTGGAAAATTTGAAGCTGAATTACCACAAGACAACAGCTTTTCATCAGTATTTGGAGCTGCTCCCTGCAGTTGGCCTGTGCTGTTCTCTGGCAACACGAGAAATTTATGGTGGCTCAAGTGCCAGAGTTCCAAGGTCGCTTTTCTTTTCAGCGTGAAGGGAACAGTGTATCTGCACAGCATCCTTGCGCTGATTAAACAGTCTGAGAGGAACTAAGCACTAGGGTGAGAAATTGCGTTTTGTATATAAGGACATCTCTAGGAAAGGAGGGAAGAACATCTGCAAGAAAAATGTAGGTGTAAACTGGCCTTATTTTTACAAGATGTAGATCATTTTTCTTTTATTTTTGCACTTTATTTTTTTCTTCCAGTTTTATTGAGATGTAATTGACAGTGCTGGATAAGTTTAAGGTGTACAGTATAATGACTTAATTTGCATGTATCATGAAATGATTATCACAGCAAAGTTAGTGAACATTCATCATCTCATATAGATAAAAAATGAAAGAAATAGAAAAAATGTTTTTCCTTGTGATGAGAATTCTTAGGATTTACTCTCTTAACTTTCAGAGATAACATACAGGACTGTTAATTATATTTATCATGTTGTACTTTACATCCTTAGTATAAATTGGCCTTATTTAATTTCTTGGTTTGCTGTCAGATCCCCATGATTGTCATTGTTGTCATCTCACTGAGCAGCTCCCAATAAACTTCGGTTCTTGTCTTCTAACAGAGAAAGATGGCTGCCCTGTTTTGCTTGAGGTGCCAATGAATACAAGAAATAGGGGTATTTCTATAATAGACACTTTTATAACTGAGCTCCATCCTCAAACTGACTTGATCAAACCACATCAGTATGGCCCTTTCTGTGTATAGGACATGCATTCCAGGGAACCACTTAGGTCCTGTTTTGTTTTTTGAATTGTATTTATTTTTTTTATACAGCAGCTTCTTATTAGTTACCAGTTTTATACATATTAGTGTATATATGTCAATCCCAATCTCCCAATTCATTACACCACCACCAAGCCGCCCACCCCCACTTTCCGCCCTTGGTGTCCATATGTTTGTTCTCTACATCTGTGTCTCTATTTCTGCCCTGCAAACCAGTTCATTTGTACCACTTTTCTAGGTTCCACATATATGCATTAATATACGATATTTGTATTTCTCTTTCTGACTTACTTCACTCTATATGACAGTCTCTAGATCCATCCACGTCTCTACAGATGACACAATTCCATTCCTTTTTATGGCTGAGTAATATTCCGTTGTATATATGTACCACATCTTCTTTATCCATTCGTCTGTCAATGGGCATTTAGGTTGTTTCCATGACCTGACTATTGTAAATAGAGTGGCAATGAACATTGGGGTGCATGTCTCTTTTTGAATTATGGTTCTCTCTGGGTATATGCCCAGTAGTGTGATTGCTGGGTCTTATGGTAATTCTATTTTTAGTTTTTATAAGGAACTCTTGAGCAGTGTCATACTCCATACTGTTCTCCATAGTGGTTGTATCAATTTACATTCCCACCGACAGTGCAAGAGGGTTCCCTTTTCTCCACACCCTCTCCAGCATTTACTGTTTGTAGATTTCCTGATGATGCCCATTCTAACTGGTGTGAGGTGATACCTCATTGTAGTTTTGATTTGCATTTCTCTAATAATTAGTGATGTTGAGCAGCTTTTCATGTGCTTTTAGCCATCTGTATGTCTTCTTTGGATAAATGTCTATTTAGGTCTTCTGCCCATTTTTTCATTGGGTTGTTTTTTTTTTTAATATTGAGCTGCATGAGCTGTTTATATATTTTGGAGATTAATCCTTTGTCAATTGATTCATTTACAAATATTTTCTCCCATTTTGAGGGTTGTCTTTTCATCTTGTTTGTAGTTTCCTTTGCTGTGCAAAAGCTTTTAAGTTTCATTAGGTCCCGTTTTTTAATTTTTGTTTTTATTTCCATTTCTCTAGGAGGTGGATAAAAAAAGATCTTGCTGTCATTTATGTCAAAGAGTGTTCTTCCTATGTTTTCCTCTAAGAGTTTGATAGTGTCTGATCTTACATTTAGGTCTCTAATCCATTTTGAGTTTATTTTTGTGTATGGTGTTAGGGAGTGTTCTAATTTCATTCTTTAACATGTAGCTGTCCAGTTTTCCCAGCACCACTTATTGAAGAGACTGTCTTTTCTCCATTGTATATCCTCACCTCCTTTGTCATAGATTAGTTGACCATAGGTATGTGGGTTTATCTCTGGACTTTCTATCCTGTTCCATTGATCTATGTTTCTGTTTTTGTGCCAGTACCATATTGTCTTGATTACTGTAGCTTTGTAGTATAGTCTGAAATCAGGGAGCCTGATTCCTCTCATTTTCTTCAAGACTGCTTTGGCTATTTGGGGTCTTTTGTGTCTCCATACAAATTTTAAGATTTTTTGTTTTAGTTCCGTAAAAAATGCCACTGGTAATTTGATAGGGATTGCATTGAATCTGTAGATTGCTTTGGGTAGTAGAGTCATTTTCACAATGTTGATTCTTCCAATCCAAGAACATGGTACATCTCTCCATCTGTTTGTGTCATCTTTGATTTCTTTCATCAGTGTCTTATAGTTTTCTGCATACAGGTCTTTTGTCTCCTTAGGTCGGTTTATTCCTAGGTATTTTATTCTTTTTGTTGCAATGGTAAATGGGAGTGTTTCCTTAATTTCTCTTTCTGATCTTTCATTGTTATTGTATAGGAATGCAAGAGATTTCTGTGCATTAATTTTGTATCCTGCAACTTTACCAAATTCATTGATTAGCTCTAGTAGTTTTCTGGTAGTACCTTTAGGATTTTCTCTGTATAGCATCATGTCATCTGCAAACAATGACAGTTTTACTTCTTCTATTTCCAATTTGTATTCCTTTTATTTCTTTTTCTTCTCTGATTGCCATGGCTAGGACTTCCAAAACTATGTTGAATAATAGTGGTGAGAGTGGACATCCTTGTCTTCTGCTTGATCTTGGAGGAAATGCTTTCAGTTTTTCACCATTGAAAATGATGTTTGCTGTGGGTTTGTCATATATGGCCTTTATTATGTTGAGGTAGGTTCCCTCTATGCTCACTTTCTGGAGAGTTTTTATCATAAATGGGTGTTGAATTTTGTCCAAAGGTTTTTCTACATCTATTGAGATGATCATACGGTTCTTATTCTTCAACTTGTTAATATGGTATATCACATTGATTGACTTGCGTCTATTGAAGAATCCTTGCAACCCTGGGATAAATCCCACTTGATCATGGTGTATCATCCTTTTAATGTGTTGTTGGATTCTGTTGCTAGTATTTTGTTGAGGATTTTTGCATCGATATTCATGAGTGATATTTGTCTGTAATTTTATTTTTTTGTAGTATCTTTATATGGTTTTGGTATCAGGGTGATGGTGGCCTCATAGAATGAGTTTGGGAGTGTTCCTCCCTCTGCAATTTTTTGGAAGAGTTTGAGAAGGATGGGTGTTAACTCTTCTCTAAATGTTTGATGGAATGCACCTGTGAAGCCATCTGGTACTGGACTTTTGTTTGTTGGACGATTTTTAATCCCAGTTTCAATTTCATTACTTGTGATTGGTCTGTTCATATTTTTGATTTCTTCCTGGTTCAGTCTTGGAAGGTTATACCTTTCTAAGAATTTGCCCATTTCTTCTAGGTTGTCCATTATATTGGTATAGAGCTGCTTGTAGTAGTCTCTTATGATGCTTTGTATTTCTGCAGTGTCCATTGTAACTTCTCCTTTTTCATTTCTAATTTTATTTATTTGAGTCCTCTCCCTCTTTCTTGATGAGTCTGGCTAATGGTTTATCAATTTTATTTATCTTCTCAAAGAACCAGCTTTTAGTTTTATTGATCTTTGCTATTGTTTTCTTTTTTCTGTTTCATTTATTTCTGCTCTGATCTTTATGATTTCTTTCCTTCTACTAACTTTTGGTTTTGTTTGATCTTCTTTCTCTAGTTCCTGTAGGTGTAAGGTTAGATTATTTATTTGAGATTTTTCTTGTCTCTTGAGGTAGGCTTGTATTGCTATAAATTTTCCTCTTAGAACTCCTTTTCCTTCATCCCATAGGTTTTGGATCATCATGTTTTCATTGTAATTTTTCTCTAAGTATTTTTTGACTTCTTCAGTGATCTTGTGGTTATTTAGTAACATATTGTTTAGCCTCCATGTGTTTGTGTTTTTTTAATGTTTTTTCCCTGTAATTGATTTCTAATCTCATAGGTTGTGATCAGAAAAAATGCTTGATATGATTTCAGTTTTCTTAAATTTACCAAGGCTTGATTTGTGACCCAAGATGTGATCTATCCTGGAGAATGTTCTATGTGCACTTGAGAAGAAAGTGTAATCCCCAGGGGTTTTTTTGGAATGTCCTGTAAATATCAATTAAGTCTATCTGGCCTGTTGTGTCATTTAAAGCTTGTGTTTCCTTATTAATTTTCTGTTTGGATGATCTGTCCATTGGTGTAAGTGAGGTGTTAAAGCCCCCCATTATTATTGTGTTATTGTTGATTTCCTCTTTTATAGCTGTTAGTAGTTGCCTTATGTATTGAGGTGTTCCCATGTTGGGTACATATATATTTATAATTGTTACATCTTCTTCTTGGATTGATCCCTTGATCATATGTAGTGTCCTTCCTTGTCTCTTGTAACTTTATTTTAAAGTCTTTTTTTATTTGATGAGTAGTGCTAATCCAGCTTCTTTTGATTTCCATTTGCATGGAATATCTTTTTCCATCCCCTCACTTTCAGTCTGTATGTGCCCATAGGTCTGAAGTGGGTCTCTTGTAGACAGCATATAGATGTGTCTTGGTTTTGTATCCATTCAGTGAGCCTGTGTCTTTTGATTGGAGTATTTAATCCATTCAGATTCAAGGTAGTTATCAATATGTATGTTTCTATTACCATTTTCTTAATTGTTATGGGTTTGTTTTTGGAGGTCCTTTTCTTCTCTTGTGTTTCCCACTTAGAGAAGTTCCTTTAGCATTTGTTGTACAGCTGGTTTGGTGGTGCTGAATTCTCTTAGCTTTCGTTTGTCTGTAAAGCTTTTGATTTCTCCAACGAATCTGAATGAGATATATGCCAGGTAGAGTAAACTTGGTTGTAGGTTCTTCCCTTTCATCACTTTAAATATATCGTGCCACTGCTTATAGAGTTTCTGCTGAGAAATCAGCTGTTAACATTATGGGAGTTCCTTTGTATGTTATTTGTCATTTTTCCCTTGTTGCTTTCAATAATTTTTCTTTGTCTTTAATTTTTGTCAGTTTGATTACTGTGTGTCTCAGCTTGTTTCTCCTTGGGTTTATCCTGCCTGGGACTCTCTGTGCTTCCTGGACTTAGGTGGCTATTTCCTTTCCCATGTTGGGGAAGTTTTTGACTATAATCTCTTCAAATATTTTCTCAGGTCCTTTCTCTCTCTCTCTTCTCCATCTGGGACCGATATAATGTGAGTGTTGTTGTGTTTAATATTGTCCCAGAGGTCTCTTTTTCTGTCTTCACTTTCTTTTCATTCTTTTTTCTTTATTCTGTTCTGCGGCAGTGAATACCACCATTCTGTCTTCCAGGTCACTTATCTGTTCTTCAGTTATTCTGTTATTGATTCCTTCTAGTGTAGTTTTCATTTCAGTTATTGTATTGTTCATCTCTGTTTGTTTGTTCTTTAATTCTTCTAGGTCTTTGTTAAACATTTCTTGCATCTTTTCAATTTTTGCCTCCATTCTTTTTCCAAGGTCCTGGATCACCTTCACTACCATTATTTTGAATTCTTTTTCTGGAAGGTTGCCTATCTCCACTTAATTTAGTTGTTTTTCTGGGGTTTTATCTTGTTCTTTCATCTAGTACAAAGTTCTCTGCCTTTTCATTTTGTCTTTCTTTCTGGGAATGTGGTTTTCCTTCCACAGGCTGCAGAATTGTAGTTCTTCTTGCTTCTGCTCTTAGGCCCTGTTTTTATGGAATTACACACAACCTACCATGACTCTATGAGTTTCCTAGCACTGCTGTAACAAATTACCACAAACTTGGTGACTCAAAACAACAGAAATGTGTTCTCTCAGAATTCTAGAGACCAGAATTTCAAAATCAAGATGTCAGCAGAGGCTCCAGGGGAGATGGCATTCCTGGTTTGTGGCCACATGACTTCAGTCTCTGCCTCCATAGCCACGTGGTTTCTACCTCTTCTCTTTGTGTCTCTTATATAGATATTTTTCACTGGATTTAGAGTCCAAGATTATTTAATTTTGAGATACTGAACTTACTTACACTTGCAAAGACTTTATTTCAAATTAGGTCACAGTCAGGCGTTCTTTGGATTAGGACCTGGATCTATCTTTTGGTGCCACCAATCAGTCCACTACAATGACTAAAATACCAGTAAGATCAAGTTAAATATGACCACAAGTGTTCCCCTAATTAACAACTTTTCTGCTTATTGCTTTGGGTGTGAATTAAAGAGTAGATCAAAGTTGGAATGACCCTTCATAATGTAAAGCAATTCAGGGTACAAAGTATGGGGAATGAACTGGTTTGAGGATACGCATGCAGAATATTTTACAGGCAAGAAAAATATATGGAGAGAAGAGTAAAGAAAATTTTGGGTCTTTGCTTCCCTCAATTGTCTGTACAAGGGGAAAGGTCTATTATAGCAGGGAGTTATTAGCAGGGGATAGATAACAGAGTTGCTGTTTCAGGACTGGATCATCCCATTTACAGGTGCATCAGAAATGACTTTTTCTGGGATACGCTGGTGGCGTAGTGGTTGAGAGTCCGCCTGCCGATGCAGGGGACATGGGTTCGTGTCCTGGTCTGGGAAGATCCCACATGCTGCGAAACGGCTAAGCCCATGAGCCATGGCCGCTAAGCCTGTGCATCCGGAGCCTGTGCTCCACAACGGGAGAGGCCACAACAGTGAGAGGCCCACGTACCGCAAAAAAAGAAAAAAAAAAAAAAAAGAAAAAAAAAAGACTTTTTCCTAGTTCTTGAGTTGAAAGCCTTTGATGATTAGAAACAGGCAACTCTCTTCAAATTTTCAAGTTTTCTGAAGGAAAGTCTTTTCAAATCAATTTTTACCTAATTAAAACATAGTTGTGGGGGGACTTCCGGGAAGATGGCAGAAGAGTAAGACGCGGAGATCACCTTCCTCTCCACAGATACACCAGAAATACATCTACGCGTGGAACAACTCCTACAGAACACCTACTGAACGCTGGCAGAAGACCTCAGACCTCCCAAAAGGCAAGGAACCCCCCACGTACCTGGTTAGGGCAAAAGAAAAAACTAAACAGAGACAAAAGGATAGGGACGGGTCCTGCACCAGCGGGAGAGAGCTGTGAAGGAGGAAAAGTGTCCACACACTAGGAAGCCCCTTCGCGGGTGGAGACTTCGGGAGGCGGAGTGGGGGAGCTTGGGAGCCGCGGAGGAGAGCACAGCAACAGGGGTGCGGAGGGCAAAGCGGACAGATTCCAGCGCAGAGGATCAGGCCGACCGGCACTCACCAGCCGAGAGGCTTGTCTGCTCGCCCGCCGGGGTGGGCGGGACTGGGAGCTGAGGCTCCGGCTTTTGTCGGAGCGCCGGGAGAGGACTGAGGTTGGCGGCGTGAACACAGCCTGCAGGGCGTTGGTGCGCCGCGGCTGGCCGGGAGAGAGTCCGGGGAGGGGTCTGGACCTGCCGAGGAGGCAGGAGACTTTTGCGTCCCTCTTTGTTTCCTGGTGCGCGAGGAGAGGGGATTGGGAACGCTGCTTGGGAGAGCTCCGGGGACGGGCGCGAGCCGCGGCTGGGAGTGCGGAGCCCAGAGACGGACATGGGACGCTAAGGCCGCTGCTGCCGCCGCCGGGAGGCCTGTGTGCGAACGTGGGTCGCTGGCCACGCGCCCTTCTGGGGAGCCTGTGCAGCCCGCCACTGCCAGGGTCCCGGGATCCGGGGGCGGCTCCCCGGGAGAGCGCACGGCGCGCCTCGGGCTGCAGCGTCGCGCCGGCCTCTGCCGCTGCAGGCCCGCCCCGCACTCCGTGACCCTCCCTGCCCCCCGGCCTGGGTGAGCCAGAGCCTCCGAATCAGCGGCTCCTTTAACCTCGTCCTGTCTGAGCAAAGAACAGACGCCCTCCGGCGACCTACACGCACAGGCGGGGCCAAATCCAAAGCTGAGCCCCTGGGAACTGTCAGAACAAAGAAGAGAAAGGGAAATCTCTCCCAGCAGCCTCAGAAGCAGCGGATTAAAGCTCCACAATCAACTTGATATACCCTGCATCTGTGGAATACCTGAATAGACAACGAATCATCCCAAATTAAGGAGCCCTGTGGATGAAAGGCTCTTGGTGCTGCAGCCAGGACTCAGTGCTGTGCCTCTGAGGTGGGAGAGCCAACTTCAGGACACTGGTCCACAAGAGGCCTCCCAGCTGCACATAATATCAAACAGCAAAAATCTCCCAGAGATCTCCATCTCAACGCCAGCACCCAGCTTCACTCAACGACCAGCAAGCTACAGTGCTGGACATCCTATGCCAAACAACTAGCAAGACAGGAACACAACCCCCCCCATTAGCAGAGAGGCTGCCCAAAATCATAGTAAGTCTACAGACACCCCAAAACACACCACCAGACGTGGACCTGCCCACCAGAAAGACAAGATCCAGCCTCATACACCAGAACACAGGCACTAGTACCCTCCACCAGGAAGCCTACACAACCCACTGAACCAACCTTAGCCACTGGGGACAGACACTAAAAACAACAGGAACTACGAACCTTCAGCCTGCAAAAAAGGAGACCCCAAACACAGTAAGATAAGCAAAATGAAAAGACAGAAAAACACACAGCAGATGAAGGAGCAAGATAAAAACCCACCAGACCTAACAAATGAAGAGGAAATAGGCAGTCTACCTGAAAAAGAATTCAGAATAATGATAGTAAGGTTGATCCGAAATCTTGGAGATAGAATGGACAACAGAATGGACAAATTGCAAGAATCAGTTAACAAGGACCTAGAAGAACTAAAGATGAAGCAAGCAATGATGAACAATACAATAAATGAAATTAAGAGTACTCTAGATGGGATCAATAGCAGAATAACTGAGGCAGAAGAACGGATAAGTGACCTGGAAGATAAAATAGTGGAAATAACTACTGCAGAGCAGAATAAAGAAAAAAGAATGAAAAGAACTGAGGACAGTCTCAGAGACCTCTGGGACAACATTAAACGCACCAACATTCGAATTATAGGGGTTCCAGAAGAAGAAGAGAAAAAGAAAGGGACTGAGAAAATATTTGAAGAGATTATAGTTGAAAACTTCCCTAATATGGGAAAAGAAATCATTAATCAAGTCCAGGAAGCACAGAGAGTCCCATACAGGATAAATCCAAGGAGAAATACGCCAAGACACATATTAATCAAATTGTCAAAAATTAAATACAAAGAAAGCATATTAAAAGCAGCAAGGGAAAAACAACAAATAACACACAAGGGAATCCCCATAAGGTTAACAGCTGATCTTTCAGCAGAAACTCTGCAAGCCAGAAGGGAGTGGCAGGACATATTGAAAGTGTTGAAGGAGAAAAACCTGCAACCAAGATTACTCTACCCAGCAAGGATCTCATTCAGATTTGATGGAGAAATTAAAACCTTGATGGACAAGCAAAAGCTGAGAGAGTTCAGCACCACCAAACCAGCTCTACAACAACTGCTAAAGGAACTTCTCTAGGCAAGAAACACAAAATAAGGAAAGGACCTACAATAACGAACCCCAAACAATTAAGAAAATGGGAATAGGAACACACATATCGATAATTACCTTAAATGTAAATGGACTAAATGCTCCCACCAAAAGACACAGATTGGCTGAATGGATACAAAAACAAGACCCATATATTTGCTGTCTACAAGAGACCCACTTCAGACCTAGAGACACATACAGACTGAAAGTAAGGGGATGGAAAAAGGTATTTCATGCAAATGGAAACCAAAAGAAAGCTGGAGTAGCAATTCTCATATCAGACAAAATAGACTTTAAAACAAAGACTATTAGAAGAGACAAAGAAGGACACTACATAATGATCAAGGGATCGATCCAAGAGGAAGATATAACAATTGTAAATATTTATGCACCCAACATAGGTGCACCTCAATACATAAGGCAAATACTGACAACCATAAAAGGGGAAATCGACAGTAACACATTCATAGTAGGGGACTTTAACACCCCACTTTCACCAATGGACAGATCATCCAAAATGAAAATAAATAAGGAAACACAAGCTTTAAATGATACATTAAACGAGATGGAGTTAATTGATATTTATAGGACATTCCATCCAAAAACAACAGAATACACATTTTTCTCAAGTGCTCATGGAACATTCTCCAGGATAGATCATATCTTGGGTCACAAATCAAGCCTTGGTAAATTTAAGAAAATTGAAATTGTATCAAGTATCTTTTCTGACCACAACGCCATGAGACTAGATATCAATTGCAGGAAAAGATCTGTAAAAAATACAAACACATGGAGGCTAAACAATACACTACTTAATAATGAAGTGATCACTGAAGAAATCAAAGAGGAAATCAAAAAATACCTAGAAACAAATGACAATGGAGACACAACGACCCAAAACCTGTGGGATGCAGCAAAAGCAGTTCTAAGGGGGAAGTTTATAGCAATACAAGCCCACCTTAAGAAGCAGGAAACATCTCGAATAAACAACCTAACCTTGCACCTCAAGCAATTAGAGAAAGAAGAACAAAAAAACCCCAAAGCTAGCAGAAGGAAAGAAATCATAAAAATCAGATCAGAAATAAATGAAAAAGAAATGAAGGAAACAATAGCAAAGATCAATAAAACTAAAAGCTGGTTCTTTGAGAAGATAAACAAAAAAGATAAACCACTAGCCAGACTCATCAAGAAAAAAAGGGAGAAGACTCAAATCAATAGAATTAGAAATGAAAAAGGAGAGGTAACAACTGACACTGCAGAAATAAAAGAGATCATGAGAGATTACTACAAGCAACTCTATGCCAATAAAATGGACAATCTGGAAGAAATGGAAAAATTCTTAGAAATGCACAACCTGCCAAGACTGAATCAGGAAGAAATAGAAAATATGAACAGACCAATCACAAGCACTGAAATTGAAACTGTGATTAAAAATCTTCCAACAAAGAAAACCCCAGGACCAGATGGCTTCACAGGCGAATTCTATCAAACATTTAGAGAAGAGCTAACACCTATCCTTCTCAAACTCTTCCAAAATATAGCAGAGGGAGGAACACTCCCAAACTCCTTCTACGAGGCCACCATCACCTTGATACCAAAACCAGACAAGGATGTCACAAAGAAAGAAAACTACAGGCCAATATCACTGATGAACATAGATGCAAAAATCCTCAACAAAATACTAGCAAATAGAATCCAACAGCACATTAAAAGGATCATACACCATGATCAAGCGGGGTTTATTCCAGGAATGCAAGGATTCTTCAATATACGCAAATCTATCAATGTGATAAACCATATTAACAAACTGAAGGAGAAAAACCATATGATCATCTCAATAGATGCAGAGAAAGCTTTTGACAAAATTCAACACCCATTTATGATAAAAACCCTGCAGAAAGTAGGCATAGAGGGAACTTTCCTCAACATAATAAAGGCCATATATGACAAGCCCACAGCAAACATCATCCTCAATGGCGAAAAACTGAAAGCATTTCCACTAAGATCAGGAACAAGACAAGGTTGCCCACTCTCACCACTCTTATTCAACATAGTTTTGGAAGTTTTAGCCACAGCAATCAGAGAAGAAAAGGAAATAAAAGGAATCCAAATCGGAAAAGAAGAAGTAAAGCTGTCACT
>NW_020837962.1:23466480-23467209 GCF_003676395.1 Aethalodelphis obliquidens
TGATGAAAAATCTGAAAGTGAAATCAAGAAAACACTCCCATTTACCATTGCAACAAAAAGAATAAAATATCTAGGAATAAACCTACCTAAGGAGACAAAAGACCTGTATGCAGAAAATTATAAGACACTGATGAAAGAAATTAAAGATGATACAAATAGATGGAGAGATATACCATGTTCTTGGATTGGAAGAATCAACATTGTGAAAATGACTCTACTACCCAAAGCAATCTATAGATTCAATGCAATCCCTATCAAACTACCACTGGCATTTTTCACAGAACTAGAACAAAAAATTTCACAATTTGTATGGAAACACAAAAGACCCCGAATAGCCAAAGCAATCTTGAGAACGAAAGAAGGAACTGGAGGAATCAGGCTCCCAGACTTCAGACTATACTACAAAGCTACAGTTATCAAAACGGTATGGTACTGGCACAAAAACAGAAAGATAGATCAATGGAACAGGATAGAAAGCCCAGAGATAAACCCACGCACATATGGTCACCTTATCTTTGACAAAGGAGGCAGAAATGTACCGTGGAGAAAGGACAGCCTATTCAATAAGTGGTGCTGGGAAAACTGGACAGCTACATGTAAAAGTATGAAGTTAGATCACTCCCTAACACCATACACAAAAATAAGCTCAAAATGGATTAAAGACCTAAATGTAAGGCCAGACACTATCAAACTCTTAGAGGAAAACATAGGCAGAACACTCTATGACAT
>NW_020837962.1:23482209-23499539 GCF_003676395.1 Aethalodelphis obliquidens
CTAACATACCATTGTAAAGCAATTATACTCCAATAAAGATGTTAAAATAAATAAATAAATAAATAAAAAAAAAACAAAAAAAATAAGTGGTGCTGGGAAAACTGGACAGCTACATGTAAAAGTATGAAGTTAGATCACTCCCTAACACCATACACAAATATAAGCTCAAAATGGATTAAAGACCTAAATGTAAGGCCAGAAACTATCAAACTCTTAGAGGAAAACATAGGCAGAACACTCTATGACATAAATCACAGCAAGATTCTTTCTGACCCACCTCCTAGAGTAATGGAAATAAAAACAAGAGTAAACAAATGGGACCTAATGAAACTTAAAAGCTTTTGCGCAGCAAAGGAAACCATAAAGAAGACCAAAAGACCACCCTCAGAATGGGAGAAAATATTTGCAAATGAAGCAACTGACAAAGGATTGATCTCCAAAATTTATAAGCAGCTCATGCAGCTTAATAACAAAAAAACAAACAACCCAATCCAAAAATGGGCAGAAGACCTAAATAGACATTTCTCCAAAGAAGATATACAGAGTGCCAACAAACACATGAAAGAATGCTCAACATCACTAATCATGAGAGAAATGCAAATCAAAACTACAATGAGATATCATCTTACACCAGTCAGAATGGCTATCATCAAAAAATCTAGAAACAATAAATGCTGGAGAGGGTGTGGAGAAAAGGGAACCCTCTTACACTGTTGGTGGGAATGTAAATTGATACAGCCACTGTGGAGAACAGTATGGAGGTTCCTTAAAAAGCTACAAATAGAACTACCATATGACCCAGCAATCCCACTACTGGGCATATACCCTGAGAAAACCATAATTCAAAAAGAGTCAGGTACCAAAATGTTCATTGCAGCTCTATTTACAATAGCACAGAGATGGAAACAACCTAAGTGTCCATCATCGGATGAATGGATAAAGAAGATGTGGCACATATATACAATGGAATATTACTCAGCCATAAAAAGAGACGAAATTGAGCTATTTGTAATGAGGTGGATAGACCTAGAGTCTGTCATACAGAGTGAAGTAAGTCAGAAAGAGAGAGACAAATACCGTATGCTAACACATATATATGGAATTTAAAAAAAAAATGTCATGAAAAACCTAGGGGTGAAACAGGAATAAAGACACAGACTTACTAGAGAATGGACTTGAGGCTATGGGGAGGGGGAAGTGTAAACGGTGACAAAGCGATAAAGAGGCATGGACATATATACACTACCAAACGTAAGGTAGATAGCTAGTGGGAAGCAGCCGCATAGCACAGGGAGATCAGCTCGGTGCTTTGTGACCGCCTGGAGGGGTGGGATAGGGAGGGTGGGAGGGAGGGAGACGCAAGCGGGAAGAGATATGGGAACATATGTATATATATAACTGATTCATTTTGTTGTGAAGCTGAAACTAACATACCATTGTAAAGCAATTATACTCCAATAAAGATGTTAAAAAAAAAAAAAAACATAGTTGTAAAACAGGGTGAGCTTTTATGCATTTGGTCACTAAGGTTCAGCAGCAGCCTCCCCAAGTACCACCCACTCAGTGTTCCTATGGGATCTGCTAAGCCACCAGGTGAGGGGGAAGACATGGAAAGACAGGGTTAGATGCCAAAGAAAGAGTGGAAACTCTTTTTAAAGGGAATTAGACCATACTCTACATTATTCCTCTTTGACATTTCTTCTATGCCTTTTCCAACAGCACATAAAGTTTTATTCAGTTCTGCAATATTTCCTATGGAATGCTTGATTCAGCTTGAGACATTCTCTGAGAAGCTGTTTTTAAAGTCTGGAATCTTCATGGCATTCAAACCTATCTGATATTCTCTTGAAAAGATGTTCAACATTGCTAATTATTAAAGAAATGCAAATCAAAGCTACAATTTGGTATCACCTCACACTGGTCAGAATGGCCATCCTCAAAACATCTACAAGTAATAAATGCTGGAGAGGGTGTGGAGAAAATGGAACTCTCCTACCCTGTTGGTGGGAATGTAAATTGTTACAGCCACTATGGAGAACAGTATGGAGGTTCCTTAAAAAACTAAAAATAGAGCTACCATATGATACTACAATCCCACTCCTGGGCATACATCCAGAGAAAAACATAATTCAAAAAGATACATGCACCACAATGTTCATAGCAGCAGTATTTACAGTAGCTAAGACATGGAAGCAACCTAAATGTCTATTGACAGGTGAATGTATAAAGAAGATGTGGTATGTGTACGCAATGGAATATTACTTGGCCATAAAAAGGAATAAAATAATGCCATTTACAACAACATGGATAGACCTAGAGATTACCATACTAAGTGAAGGAAGCCAGACAAAGTCATATATCATATGATGTTGCTTATATGTGGAATCTTAAAAAAATGATACAAATGAACTTATTTATAAAACAGAAATAGACTCACAGACATAGAAAACAAACTTATGGTTTTCCCAAGAGGAAGCGGGGGGGGGGGAGATAAATTAGGAGTTTGGAATTAAAATATACACACTACTACATATAAAATAGATAACCAACAAGGACCTACTGTATAGCACAGAGAACTACACTCAATATCTTGTAATAACTTATAATGGAAGAGAATGTAAAAAAAGAACATATATATATATATATATATATATATATATATATATATATAAAACGGAATCACTTTTCTGTATACCTGTAACTAAGACAACATTGTAAATCAACTATATTTTAATAAAAATTAAAAAAAATAAAGTCTGGAATATTCATGGCTTTCAAACCTATCTGATATTCTCTCATTGGATATACTGGATTACGTGTTTATCATTTGTTTGACCACACGTGGAAGGAACCTCATTTGTATTGTTCACTTCTGAATTTTCCAGCAGCCTGGACAGAGTGTGACACCAAGTATGCATCGCATAAGTGAATGGAGGTCCCCGGAGTCTTGGGCAGCAATGTATGGGGCTGTATACTGACACTCTTTGGACGTCACTGCTTAAAACTAAAAGCTAAAGTAAGAGGAATGAATTAAATTGAAATGAATTTGTAAATGCTACTTTAAAAATAGTTTGAATATATATTCTCTTTGGAATTCTTTCAGCCTATAAATATCCTCTACATAAAAGAGAGGAAAAGATGTGGAAAAAATGTCTTCCTTTCACTACTTTCGCCACGGATCTTCTTTTTGTGATTGCTGCAACTTTTGAATACCAATCTGGTAATCAGAGTTGTGCAAACCTACTTGTAAAGAACCAGGAGGAGGAACTTGAATGTTACGTTGTGGAGGCAGGTCTACCTTTCCCCATGGGTAGAAACAGTGCTGGGGATGTATGGGAGGATGGAACACTGGCTGGTAGCATGAATCAGAAATGAGTGGGTGATAGCCTGCTTCCCAAGGGTGTCTCATAATGCAATTCTTCTCTCATAATCAGAAAAAAAGACTTGTCCAAAAGGGATTTGGTTTTGTTAAAATAAACTTCAGCCCCCCATTCAATTATCCAATTGGAATGATCCCACATCCCATGACACATACCATATTAAAATACTTTTAGGTACCTCAAAAATATTTGTTGGGATGGCAAAAGCCCAAGTACCTCTGCCTAGCCAGGTCTCCCTGGTGCAAGCAGATAACTCATTTGCCAACTCACGGATTATACCAAATACCCTTCAATATTAAAATATTTGGCCAGGGAAAAGATAGACAGATGTCTGTCTCTGCCACTGACATTCCACCAAATCTTCTTGGTTACAGCCAGCAGGTCTGGTGCATCTGTTACCCTCTTTTCTACTTCCTATTGAAGTGGCCCAGGTTGGATTGAAATTGGGCTTCTGGAACATTTGCCATGTGAATTTAAGCAAAACCACTCCAGATTCTATTTACAGGGAGTCACTGCATGGCATGTAGACCATATGGCTTCTTTGACAATACAAAAGGGAAGCTCTGCAGTAGTGTCTGTTGCTGGTGGGGTGTTGCGTTGAGGTGGGGCAGTGGGCTGGAAGGTGGAGTGGAGGAAGGAAAAGAGGGCACAGCAGAATCTTGAAGACAGATTGAATGATCCAGGCCCTAAGGGAACTCTTGGTAAGGATGGTGAGAAACTGGTTAGCTGGACCCCACAGAGGGGACTATCCTGGCACCTGTGAGAACCCAGGGGAGGCTCTGGATAAAAGAACAGCTTTAATAAACTCTGTGAAACATTAAGGTCCAAGCAGAAGAACTGAACCCAAGAGGGGAAGAATGATTTACTGAAGCACCTCACAGAAGAAATGGAGCTGTAAGCAGGGCAGAGTCATGTCATTGGTGGATAATAATTAGTAGTCAGTGGTTCATTGCAGAGCAGTCAGGGGATGGGGAGAAGTGAGAAGCAGCTCAGGTAACTAAACATTGTGGACCAAGGCCCATTCTATGAGCATTTTTGAGGTATTACGTGGGCCCCCTCAATACTTGTGGAAACGGGGATAATACCCTACCATAATCTAAGCCAAGATACAACAGTTAGCAAAATTTAGCTGTTTATATTAATATGACCTCATATGTACCCATAGTTTGGTGACCTTCAGATTTCTTGTTAAATCCATTTCATAAACATTTTAAAATAATTCCCTCAACTTTGAACAGATAAATATATATCAACATCCTTAATGGAAACTGGCCTATATTCAAATGCACCAACAAAACAAAGGAAAATTTGACCTAAAGAGTTTAAGGCAATGATATTTTTGGAAAAAAACATGTATACAAGTTGAAAAATTGTGAGGAGAAAGATAAATTAAGCTTATCTTAGACCTAATAAAGTTTTGCTTCTACATTCGTTGTTTTTAAATTTGCTTACTTCAAAGAAGAGTTTTTAATTAACTTAATTTCAACTCAATTACTGTGTTATTAAATATAAGCTTCATAGCTTTTAAGTCACAAATAAAATTTTATCAGTGTATTTAGCTTGATATCATTCATCAATTTAGCTGCAAAAGAATCTTAACATAAATCATGGAAAGGTTTACTCCCAGGGAAAATTACTCCCCTGCTGCTCTGGATTTCTCATCACTGAACAGTCTTAAAATGTGTGTAAATAAAAAAAAAAAATGTGTACTGTGACATAAAGATCAAGAATCATGCACCTCAATATAAAAAATCCTTGCTGTTTGAAAAGTAAATAGAAAAATTAGAATGTGCTATATTTACAACTCTGCAACTATACTAAAACCATTGACTTGTACTCTTTAAATAGGTGAATTTTATAGTATGTGAATTATATCTCAATAAAGCTGTTTTGTTTAAAAAAGGATATAGAAATTCTATTTTAAAATTTGGCAACATTATTCAATAACTATAAGGCATAAAGTCATTATAAAAATACAGTTGTTCTGAATTACCACTAGTAATTTGAATTACCATTCCAAAATTTTTTAAATAATATTAACTTAATGGAAGTTTACATAGTTTATCAGAAGGACATTTATTGAAGGGATCAACTTTATATTTTATTGTTAATTTTACTGTGAACTCTATTATTTGAGTTACTAGTCCTATAATCTTGAATTATTTTTAAAGTTTTTGTAAGAATGATAGGATTTCAAAAGATAATATTTAGCTAAATACTATCCCTAGAATCAAAGTACTTTATACTCTTACTTCATGTAAAGTCCTGTGCTTACATGTTGAGAATTTTAGGTCCCTGGTATTTTTTCTGTAGTTTAGTTACTCTGTCAATTGCTTTTACAGGGGTTTTGTCCAAGCTATTTTATTTTTTTAAGTTAATTTACTTTATTTTTATTTTTTGGCTGCATCGGCTCTTCGTTGCTGCACGCAGGCTTTCTCTAGTTGCGGCGAGCGGGGGCTACTCTTCGTGGCGGTGCGCAGGCTTCCAATTGCGGTGGCTTCTCTTGTTGCAGAGCACAGGCTCTAGGTGCGTGGACTTTAGTAATTGTGGGGCATTGGCTCAGTAGCTGTGGCTCGCGGGCTCTAGGACTCAGGCTCAGTAGTTGTGGCGCACGGGTTTAGTTGCTCTGCGGCGTGTGGGATCTTCCCGGACCAGGGCTTGAACTCGTGTTCAGTGCACTGGCAGGTGGATTCTTAACCTCAGCACCACCAGGGAAGCCCCCAAGCTATTTTAATAATTCTTATGTTGTGACTTCTTTTTAAGAGTATAGAAAATGGAGACCTCAAAAACATGAATGTATGAGTATGTACTAGGAAAATAGTAGAGCCACTTTGGACAACAGTTGGCAATTTCTTATGGAGGTAAAAACACATTTGCCATACGACTCAGCAACCCAAGTTAAATGAAAATCTAAATGAAATTTACACACACACACACACACACACACACACACACACACACACACACACGGCATGCAAATGTTCATATTAGCTTTATTTGTAATTGCCCCAAACTGGAAGAACCTCAAGTATCCCTCCATCAGGAATGATTAAACCATTTGGAATATCCATTCAATGGAATACTCTGCAACAAGAAAAATGAACCAAGTACTGATATATCCCCCAATGAAGATGAATCTAAAGTCAACTATGCTGCATGAAGGAAGCCAAATTCAAAAGGCTTTAATTCCTTTAATATTACATTCTTATAAAAGACAACAGAAACAAAAGTCAGTGGTGTTCAGGGCTGCGGGTGGGAGAGAGAGTTAACCATAAGGGCATGAGGGGATGTGGGGAGTTTTGGGACTGCTCTGTGTCTTGACTGTGCCAGTTGTTACACAACTCTAGCATTTGTCAGAACTCTGCACTGAGAATAGTGACTTTTACTGTATGTAAATTGTACCTAGATTTTTTTACCAGTGGAAAAAAGGAGTACTAGTAACATACTGGTTATTTCTTAAAAACAATGCCAAAGTCAAGGAAGAACTCAAAACAAACAAAAATGAATAACAATAAATCAGGAATCACAACTTTTATAAAATATCTTATAGGACACTTTCACACTTCAAACTCTGAGGACCCCCAAGGACAATGCAAGGAGATGCTGATGGCACAGGGAGTGAGTGGAAGACCTTCAGCTTTTGTCCACGTGGCTCTAAGAGAGAGTTAATGCTGGTGTTGTGTCTGTCTACTAATTTCCCTCCTATGTGTTTAGAATGGTATTTTGTATGAACTATTTTGTATGAACTTCGGAGAACTGAAAAAAATTGCCACTCAAATCATTTTCTAGGTTCTGGGGTTGAGATTAAAGATGTTGTCCGAGGTAAGCTCTTCTTCCAGGCTCCTTCCCATTACTGAGAAAGGGATTTCAGGAGAAATAGGCTTTATTTTGCCCTGGTGAACACATTTGATATTTTGTTTCTGGAATCAAGTCATGAATTCCCAGGACAGGAAGGAAGGGCATCCAGAACAATGAGAGGTGCTGGGCATTGCCCACCACTGGTACCATATTGGTCAGACCAATAAAATGCATCCTTCCCAATGGAAAGATAATGGTGGAAGTTAAGAAGTGTGTGGGCAAGAGAATGTTGTTAAAATAATTTGCAAAGTGGTGTCAGTATTCTGATCTAAGGAAGGTCAACGGAATTCAAATCTTCGTTTATGTGTATGTAGGTATGCTCCCATTCATTCACTTGCTTGGTTGTTAGATGTATATATATTCACTGTGATATATATTAGTTCTTTTGGGACACATTTCTTAGACATACGTATATAGATGCACTGAAGTTTGGAGGTAACATTTTCTCATACAATTTAGTGAGCATCTGTCTGCTCTGTCTCCTGGCACGGGAGTAAATCCTTTGTATTTATTCACTCTTTTTAATCTTTAAAGCAGCTGTTCTCAAAGTATAGTGCCAGAACACTTGGAGGTCACCTTTCAGGCAGCCCATGACATCTTCACTTTTCCAACTGTAAATCTGTATTTTCTTTATACACTTCAACCAAAACAATGTATTGCAACAGATTGAATGCAGCAGCAGATAAGAGAATCCAGCTGGTTTGTTTTGTTGTGTTTGTTTTTTCTAGTCCAATCTGTTTATTCTATGTTCTCAATCCCCTCCTCCCATTAGGCAGCCATTGGAAGCAGGACACCTCCCTCTTTCCCTCTTTGCCCTCCATCCAGAGTTTATCTTGTCCTTCTGCAAACACTTCCTGCTCAATACAGACTGAAGTTTCTGTCATTGAGAATAGAGTGATCCATAAACCTGGCCATTGGGCTTTTGATGAGGCAGTGGCAGGGACTCCGGATCCATGGCATGGTTTCCTCTGGGCGCACTGCTGGACTGTGGGATCGCCAGAAGCTGAAGTTCTGAGCATCAGTCAGGGGGACTCTGAAGACCTGATTGGGGAATGTCTTTAACAACACCTTCCGTACAGCTTCCTGGTACCTTGTGTGGCTATTCTGGTGCCCGGAATGATTCTCATCTTCTGAGATAATAGGGGGAATCCTAGTGGGCTCTGGTTCTTTCTTTTCTGGTCTTTGTCTTCATAGGTTTCCCTGGAGCTCCACACTCCAACTCCCTGGAGTTTCATAGCCTTATCCTGAGCTTCTAGAGTCAGACCTATGTGCCCCGGAGCTTGGCCATGTGGTCCCAGACTTCAGCTCCTGGGCAGCTCAAGTGGCTTCAAGGGAATACTATGAATAGTTTTATGTTAAGCCAGACGTTAAAGCAATTTACAAAGTTGTAAAACAATGCCACTCCTCTCTGTAAGTTTTTTGGGGGAATGTATAGTTATTGTTTTTAAGAAATATATGTTCTTGATGTTAATATGTAATAGGTGTATTCTAAATTTTAAATAAATTAATAAATATTTTTGATGTCTTGGTTTTAATTTATAATGTGGTTAATATCAATAGACAGAATGCATATCTAACTAAGCAAAAGCTCTTTTTGGTTCCCAACAATTTTTTCAGTGTGAAAGAGGTCCTGAGACCGAGAGAGAGAGAGAGAGAGAGAGAAAGAGATGCTGATTCCCAGCAATCTTACAAAGTAGGTATGATCATCCCCATTTTCAGACGTCCAATAACTCACAAATATTAAATGGCATAGCTGCCTGACCCCTAGATGATGCTCTCTCTCCTATAACATTCTGTGTCTTTACTGGAGGCATTTGCAGACAGTGTTTCTCTCAAAAGCCCATCTACGCCTTTTAGGTTCTCTTCCCACGATGATGTGCTCATTCAAGTGGGGCAGGATAATGGTAGGGCATTGACATACCGTATTCCCCACCCCATTTACTCCCACTGTTCCCCATTGTTTCTTTGAGGACCATTAAGGACATGGCTCCATTGATGTGCTAGAGAAAAACTTGCAGAGAGGAGGAACGGGATGCATTGTCAGAGAAGTTGTGGAGAGGAGTCCCTGCCATCACCTAGAACCCTATACTTTCCCTGCTCCCATCAAATCCGCTGCCTGCCTGGATCTGAGTGAGCAGCCGTGTATCATTTTGGAAGAGGTATAACTTTGGAGTCAGCCAGCTTGGCTTTGAGTCTATTCCTCTGCTATTTGACTAGCTCTTCCACTTGGGGCAAGCTCTATTTCCTCTGTCAGTCTTAGTCTCCTCCGCTGTCAAATGGGATAATGGTAGAATGGCTGGCAGGCTTTCATAAGCTAACACAATTAAAGTGCTTGCAACCGAATAAGCAAGGAAGAAAAGCAAGCATCCTCCTTTCTCAGTCCCCTTGATTTGTTCTCTCCTAAAGGCTCTTCTCTCTTCTCCTGGATTATGGCCATAGGAGACCTACAGACACCTAAGGTTCTGTGATTGCTGTTTTTGTATTTTCTATCTGTTTTTCTTTGGGGGCAGTGGTTTAGAGTGACTTCACAAATGTCTTTACAGATGTCTAAGATGTGCTCTGTTTCTCTGATGTACAAAGTATAAAATACTTCCATGCTAGCCTATTTTCTCAGAGAAAACTCTTTCAAGGAGGGAGAACTTATCCTCATTTCACTGTTAGGAGGTAGCAGCCCATCAGAATAAAGCTATTGCCTGAGGCTGCCCGGATCTTAAGTGTAAACCATCATCTCTCTCCTTTTCCTTTGCTCTTGGTTCTCACCACCGCTCGCCCCTCAGCTGGGAGAAAAACCAGGGTGGGGTAAGTGGTGCACAGTGGCCAGGAACATCGTGTCACATGTATAGATGCTCTTAATGTGATTCTTTCTATCTCTTGTCTGTTTCCTTTGTGGGAGAACAGAAAATAAAATGACAAAGAGAAGGTTGTTTACATATTTCAGGCTGTTCTTTATATTCTCCGTGAATCTCTAGCTCCAGCAAATAAAGTTTGAACAATATGAAATGTCTGATATTCAACATTTTTGACCTGTTACACAAATGGCAATTTCAACCTCATAATCATCAGGCACAAGAATCTTTAACAGGTTAAGGAGAGACCAGCCACCTTAAAGACAGCTTTCATTGCTAGTGAGAAAAAGTGCATGTAAAATGATGTCCAGGAAAATCACTTAGTAGAACACAAGGAGCAGGAGATATTTTGAAAGAACGACATGCATCAGTCAGAAGTAATATCTACAAAACGGCACTAATCAAGTAGACTGAATCATTTCAATAGTTGTTAAACAAGGACACATTAAGTGGACTGCATCTTCCTTGAGTCTATAATTTTTTCCAAAGGATTTGGACCCAAGAAGGAGGACATAAATGAAGGAGTGAGTGACTGTGCCCACCCCTCTGTAAAGACTTCATATATATTAATGAGATGAGAGCCCCCCTCCAGCACAAACATATTCCCATGTATCAGCAATAAAGATGCTGATGGAAGCTTCATCATTTCTCCTTGAGTCTCCATGAGGCATTAACAAAATACTTCAGTTTTATCCTCCTTCCCACTTCACACCCCAATAGCTACTTAATTCAAAAACATCATGAGTGAAGATGGCGTACTAGGAGGATGCAGAATCTGCATCTTCTCACAACTAGGGCACCTACCAGGCACCGGTGGGGGACCACAGACACCTAAAGGGACGGGAGGAATCCCCAGCTACTGGGTAGGACATGGGGCGTGGGGGGAGTGAAGGGGGAGGAGAAGTGGAGGCAGCACAGGACTGATGCCCCTGAGGGGTGACTGGTGGAGGTAAAGGGATCCCACGCCCAAAGGAGGAAATTGGGGAACCATTGGGAGGGCAGAGGATCAAAAGAGAGCATTTCCAGGTTTCCCCTGCTCCCTTGGACCACCAGGAACCTGTTGAGACCTTGGGCCTGATCCTCTGCCCACCTAGGCCTCCTCCAGCCACGAGGATCCTGAGGGAGTGGGAGAGAGGGAAGGGGGAGCAAAAGTAAAGGCCAGACCTCTGAGACCAGCACCCCTGAGGGGTGGCTGGGGGAAGGGAGGAGTTCCTAAACCCAGCAGGACCCACCCACAGTTTGGGGTCCAGCGGTGACAGGGGAGACCCTGGGGGAGATGGTGGGGGAGGAGCGTGAAGGAATGGAAGGGAACAGGGCTGGGACTTTCCCTGTCCACTTAGGCACCAGGAAGCCTGTTGGGCTCCTGGGCCTAAACCTCTGCCCTTGGAGTCTCCCTCCTGCCCCGCAAAACCAAAGCCCCGCCCCTACACCCACACCCAGGGCCCTACCTCTACACTCAGAGACCCCCTCCAATGCGCTGGGCCTAAACCCCACGCACACACCCTCACTCAGGGCCGCACCTCCAAACTCCCGAACTTCACACTCCAGAGGCTCTCCTTTTGATGGGCATCCTCTCGCCTTCCCTGCAGGTTCTAAGCAGAAGCCCCGCCCCATGCTTGAACGTCACCCAGCCTAGGCCCCACCCCACATTCAAACGTCACCTCCCACCCCACCCGCCTAGGTCCCACCCCACCCTGAACCCCGCCCCTGCCTAAGTTCCATGCCCTGCCTTAACTCCGGCCCCATAGCCAAGGTTTGTTTTTTTTTTTTCTTTTTTCCTCTTTTAGATTGGGGTTCTGTTTTACCTTGTTGATTCATTGCTGTTGATTCTGTTTTATTTTTACTAATAAATCTTATTTTTATGATTTTATTTTATTCTTTATACTTTGTTAGTGATCTCTCCTTTTGCCTTGTTCCTGTCCTCTTTTTTTCTTTTTTCTGTTGTGGTTTTATTTTACCTTATTGCAGTTGTTTCCATTATAGTTTTATTTTTCCTAATATGATTTTTATCCTTCTAATTTTATTTTGCTTTTTATTCTTTGATATTGTACTGCTCCTTTTTTTCTTTCTTTCTTCTTTTTTTTTTTTTTTCAAACCACACCATGAAGCTTGCGGAATCTTGGCTTCCAGACCAGAGGTCAGTTCTGAGCACCTGTACTGGGAGCTCCAAATCCAAACCGCTGGACTAACAGAGAACCTCAGACCCCAGGGTATATCAATCATAGTGAAACCTCCCAGAGGTCGTCATCTCAGCACCAAAACCCAGCTCTATCTAACTGCCTGCAAACTCCAGTGCTGGACGTCTCAAGCCAAACAACCAGTAAGACAGGAATACAATGCCACCCATCAAAAAAAAATGAAATGACAAAAAAATATGTTAGAGATGAAGGAGCAAGGTAAAAACCTACAAGACCAAATAAATGAAGACAAAATAGACAACCTACCTGAAAAAGAATTCAGAGTAATGATAGTAAAGATAATCCAAAATCTCAGAAGCAGAATGGAGAAAATACAAGAAACATTTAACAAGGATCTAGAAGAACTAAAGAGCAAACAAACAGTGATGAACAACACAATTACTGAAATTAAAAATACTCTAGAAGGAATCAATAACAGAATAACTGAGGCAGAAGAACGGATAAGTGACCTGGAAGATAAAATGGTGGAAATAACTGCCAGGGAGCAGAATAAAGAAAAAAGAATGAAAAGAAATGTGGACAGTCTCAGAGACCTCTGGGTCAACATTAAATGCACCAACATTTGAATTATAGGGGTCCCAGAAGAAGAGAAAAAGAAAGGGTCTGAGAAAATATTTAAAGAGATTATAGTTGAAAACTTCCCTAACATGGGAAATGAAATAGTCAATCAAGTCCAGGAAGCACAGAGAGTACCAGACAGGATAAACCCAAAGAGAAACACGCTGAAGAACATATTAATCAAACTATCAAAAATTAAAAACAAAGAAAAAAATTTAAAAGCAGCAAGGGAAAAGCAACTAATAATATATCAGGGAATCCCCCTAAGCTTAACAGATGATTTTTCAGCAGAAACTCTGCAAGACAGAAGGGAGTGGCAGGACGTATTTCAAGTGATGAAAGGGAAAAACCTACAGCCAAGATTACTCAAGGGTCTCATTCAGATTCAATGGAGAAATTAAAGCCTTTACAGATAAGCAAAAGCTAAGAGAATTCAGCACTACCAAACCAGCTTTACAACAAATGCTAAAGAAACTTCTCTAGGCAGGAAACACAAGAGAAAGAAAAGACCTATGAAAACAAACCCAAAACAATCAAGAAAATGATAATAGTAACATACATATCAATAATTACCTTAAATGCATTTAAGAATTAAATGTGCCAACCAAAAGACATAAACTGGCTGAATGGATATGAAAACAAGACCCGTATATATGTTGTCTACAAGAGACCCACTTCAGACCTAGGGACACATACAGACTGAAAGTGAGGGGATGGAGAAACATATTACATGCAAATGTAAACCAAAAGAAAGCTGGAGTAGCAATTCTCATATCAGGCAAAATAGACTTTAAAATAAAGACTATTAGAAGAGACAAAGAAGGACACTACATAATGATCAAGGGATCAATCCAAGAAGAAGGGATAACAATTGTAAATACTTATACACCCAACATAGGAGATATATATATAAGGCAAATACTAACAATATATAAGGCAAATACTAACAGCCATAAAAGGGAAAATCAACGGTAACACATTCATAGTAGGGAACTTTAATAGCTCAATTTCACCAGTGGACAGATCATCCAAAATGAAAATAAATAAGGAAACAAGCTTTAAATGACACATTAAACAAGATTGACTTAATAGATATTTTTAGGGTATTCCATCCAAAAACAACAGAATACACTTTCTTCTCAAGTGCTCATGGAACATTCTCCAGGATAGATCATATCTTGGGTCACAAATCAAGCCTTGGTAAATTTAAGAAAATTGAAATCATATCACGTATCTTTTCCTACTACAACACTGTGAGACTAGATATCAATTACAGGAAAAAAACTGTAAAAAAAATACAAATACATGGAGGCTAAACAATATGATACTAAATAACCAAGAGATCACTGAAGAAATCAAAGAGGAAATCAAAAAATACCTGGAAACAAATGGCAATGAAATCATGATGATTCAAAACCCATGGGATGCAGCAAAAGCAGTTCTAAGAGGGAAATTTACAGCAGTACAATCCTACCTCAAGAAACAAGAAACATCTCAAATAAACAATCTAACCTTACACCTAAAGCAATTAGAGAGAGAAGAACAAAAATACCCCAAAGTTAGCATAAAGAAAGAAATCATAAAGATCAGATGAGAAATAAGTGAAAAAGAAATGAAGGACAAAATAGCAAAGATCAATAAAACTAAAAGCTGGTTCTTTGAGAAGATAAACAAAATTAGGTAAACCATTAGCCAGACTCATTAAGAAAAAAAGGGAGAAGACTCAAATTAACAGAATTAGAAATGAAAAAGGACAAGTAACAACTGACACTGCAGAAATACAAAGGATCATGAGTGATTACTACAAGCAACTATATGCCAATAAAATGGACAAACTGGAAGAAATGAACAAATTCTTAGAAAAGCACAACCTTCCAAGACTGAACCAGGAAGAAATAGGAATTATAAACAGACCAATCACAAGCACTGAAATTGAAACTGTGATTAAAATCTTCCAACAAACAAAAGTCCTGGAGCCGATGGCTTCACAGGCGAGTTCTATCAAACATTTAGAGAAAAGCTAACACCTATCCTTCTCAAACTGTTCCAAAATATAGCAGAGGAAGGAGCACTCCCAAAATCATTCTACAGGCCACCATCACCCTGATACCAAAACCAGACAGATGTCACAAAAAAAGAAAGCTACAGTCCAATATCTCTGATGAACATAGATGCAAAAATCCTCAACAAATACTAGCAAACAGAATCCAACAGCACATTAAAATGATCATACACTATGATCAAATGGGATCTATCCCAGGAATGCAAGCATTCTTTGATATATGCAAATTGATCAATGTGATACACCATATTAACAAATTGAAGGATAAAAACCATATGATTGGGGCTTCCCTGGTGGCGCAGTGGTTGAGAGTCCACCTGCCAATGCAGGGGACGTGGGTCGTGCCCCGGTCTGGGAAGATCCCACATGCCGCGGAGTGGCTGGGCCCGTGAGCCATGGCCACTGAGCCTGCACGTCCAGAGACTGTGCTCTGCAACGGTAGAGGCCACAACAATGAGAGGCCCACGTACCGCAAAAAAAGAAAAAGAAAAAAAACATATGTTTGTCTCAATAGATGCAGAAAAAGCTTCTGACAAAATTCAACACCCATTTATGATAAAAACTCTCCATAAAGTAGGCATAGAGGGAACCTACCTCAACATAAAAAAGGCCATATATAACAAACCCACAGCCAACATCGTTCTCAATGGTGAAAAACTGAAACCATTTCCTCTAAGATCAGAAACAAGACAAAGTTGTCCCTTTCACCACTATTATTCAACATAGTTTTGGAAGTTTCAGCCACAGCAATCAGAGAAGAAAAAAAAATAAAAGGAATACAGATTGGAAAAGAAGAAGTAAAGCTGTCACTGTTTGCAGATGGCATGATACTATACATAGAGAATCTTAAAGATGCTCCCAGAAAACTACTAGAGCTAATCAATGAATTTTGTAAAGTAGCAGGATACAAAATAAATGCACAGAAATCTCTTGCATTCCTATACACTCATGATGGAAAATATGAAAGAGAAATTAAGGAAACTTTACCATTGCAACAAAAAGAATAAAATACCTAGGAATAAACCTACCTAAGGAGATGAAAGATCTGTATGCAGAAAACTAAAAGACCCTGATGAAAGAAATTAAAGATGATACAAACAGATGGAGAGATATACCATGTTCTTGGATTGGAAGAATCAACATTGTGAAAATGACTATACTACACAAAGCAATCTATAGTTTCAATGCAATCCCTATCAAACTACCAGTGGAATTTTTCACAGAACTAGAACAAAAAATTCCACAATTTGTATGGAAACACAAAAGGTCCCACATAGCCAAAGCAATCTTCAGAAAGAAAAACAGAGCTGGAGGAATAAGGCTCCCGGACTTCAGACTATACTACAGAGCTACTGTAATCAAGATAGTATGGTACTGGCACAAAAACAGATATATAGATTAATGGAATAGGATAGAAAGCCCAGAAACAAACCAATGCACATATGGTCACCTTATCTTTGATAAAGGAGGCAAGACTATACAATGGAAAAAAGAGAGCCTCTTCAACAAGTGGTGCAGGGAAAACTGGACAACTACGTGTAAAAGAATGAAATTAGAATGCTTCCTAACACCATACACAAAAATAAACTCAAAATGGATTAAAGACCTAAATGTAAGGCTAGACACTATAAGACTCTTAGAGGAAAACATAGGCAGAACACTCTATGACATAAATCACAGCAAGATTCTTTTTGACCCACCTCCTAAAGAAATGGAAATAAAAACAAAAATAAACAAATGGGACCTAATGAAACTTAAAAGCTTTTGCACAGCAAAGGAAACCATAAACAAGACGAAAAGACAACCCTCAGAATGGGAGAAAATATTTGCAAATGAAGCAACTGACAAAGGATTAATCTCCAAAATTTACAAGCAGCTCATGCAGCTCAATATAAAAAAACAAATAACCCAATCCAAAAATGGGCAGAAGACCTAAAGAGACATTTCTCCAAAGAAGATATATAGATTGCCAACAGACACACGAAAGGATGCTCAACATCACTAATCATTAGAGAAATGCAAATCAAAACTACAATGAAGTATCACCTCACACCAGTCAGAATGGCCATCATCAAAAAATCTACAAACAATAAATGCTGGAGAGGGTGTGGAGAAAAGGGAACCCTCTTGCACTGTTGGTGGGAATGTAAACTGATAGAGCCACTATGGAGAACAGTATGGAGGTTCCTTATAAAACTACAAATAGGGCTTCCCTGGTGGTGCAGTGGTTGAGAGTCCGCCTGCCTATGCAGGGGACACGGGTTCGTGCCCAGGTCCGGGAAGATCCCACATGCTGTGGAGCGGCTGGGCCCGTGAGCCATGGCCACTGAGCCTGCGTGTCCAGAGCCTGTGCTCTGCAACAGGAGAGGCCACAGCAGTGGGAGGCCCGCGTACCACAAAAAAAAAAAAAAAAAAAAAAAAAAAAAAA
>NW_020837962.1:23499639-23511431 GCF_003676395.1 Aethalodelphis obliquidens
AAAAAAAAAAAAAAAAAAAAAAAAAAAAAAAAAAAAACCTACAAATAGAACTACCACATGACCCAGCAATCCCACTACTGGGCATATACCCTGAGAAAACCATAATTCAAAAAGAGACATGTACCACAATGTTCATTGCCACTCTATTTACAATAGCCAGGGCATGGAAGCAATCTAAGTGTCCATCAACAGATGAATGGATAAAGAAGATGTGGCACATATATACAATGGAATATTACTCAGCCATAAGAAGAAATGAAATTGAGTTATTTGTAGTGAGGTGGATGGGCCTACAGTCTGTCATACAGAGTGAAGTAAGTTAGAAAGAGAAAATCAAATACCGTATGCTAACACATATATATGTTATCTAAAAACAAAAAAAAAACGAGTTCTGAAGAACCTAGGGGCAGGACACGAATAAAAACGCAGATGTAGAGAATGGATTTGAGGACACGGGGAGGGGGAAGGGTACGCTGGGATGAAGTGAGAGAGTGGCATGGACATATATCACTACCAAATTTATAATAGATAACTAATGAGAAGCAGCCTCATAGCACAAGGAGATCAGCTCGGTGCTTTGTGACCACCTAGAGGGGCGGGATAGGGAGGGTGAGAGGGAGACTCAAGAGGGAGGGGATATGGGGATGTATGTGTATGTGTAGATGATTCACTTTGTTATAAAGCAGAAACTGACACACCGTTATAAAGCAATTATACTCCAGTAAAGATGTTAAAAAAAAAAAAGAGAGAGAGAGAAAAACAAATACCATGTGCTAACAAATATATATGGAATTAAAAAAAAAATGGAACTGTTAAACCTAGGGGCAGGACAGGAATAAAGACAGAGATATGGAGAATGGACTTGAGGACACAGGGAGGGGGAAGGGTAAGCTGGGACGAAATGAGAGAGTAGCACTGACATATATACACTACCAAGTGTAAAATAGATAGCTAGTGGGAAGCAGCTGCATGGCACAGGGAGTTCAGCTTGTTGCTTTGAGACCACCTAGAGGGGTGGGATAAGGAGGGTGGGAGGGAAATGCAAGAGGGAGGGGATATGGGGATATACGTATGCATATAGCTGATTCACTTTGTTATACAGCAGAAACTAACACCACACTGTAAAGCAATTATATCCAATAAAGATATTTAAAAAAAAAAAAGAAAAAGACAGTGAAAATTAAAAAAAAAAATCATGCTTTGGGGAGCTGAATCCACTTCACAGGAAAGTGTTCCTTGTTATGGGAGAAAATCAGAAAATCAATATTATGTTTATTATTAATGGAACTTCCATGGTGGAGGATAGAATGTAATACTAGAACTACATTTTACATGTTCTTTATTCTACCAAGTAATTTATGAAGCACCATGCAAAGCACATCCTCTTCCTCAACCCTTCAGATTTGAAAAGCATTTCTGGAAATATGGTCTTTCAAATATTAAATGTTCATGCCTATTACACGGGGCTGTTTTAGTCAAGGTAGTCCTACTTTTCAAGAAATTTAAAGTGTAGGTATTATTAAAATAATTCACCTCTTTTGGTTAACTTAAGAAATAGGCAATTTGCAGCAACATGGATGGACCTAAAGATTATCATACTAAGTGAAGTAAGCCAGAGAGAGAAAGACAAATACTGTACGATATCACTTATATGTGGGACCTAAAAAAATTGATACAAATGAACTTATTTACAAAAAAGATATATACCCACATACATAGAAAACAAACTTACGGTTACCAAAAGGGAAAGTGAGGGAGAGATAAATTAAGAGTTTGGGATATCAACATATATACACTAATATATATAAAATAGATAACCAACAAGGACCTACTGTATAGCACAGGGAATTATACTCAATATTTTGTATACTCAATATATATGAAACTGAATCACTTTGCTGTACACCTAAAAGTAACACAACATTGTAAACCAACTATACTTCAATTTAAAAAAAGGAAAAAAATAAGAAATAGGCAAGAATCAAGCCTGGGCCACAGCAGAGTATTGGTAATTTTACCCCATTTGGGGAGATGGTGCTCATTTGGACTTACAGAAAACTGGACTTGGAAACCACCTTTTGGAACCTCAGAGGTTCCTAAGAGGACATCTGTATTCCGGAAACTGGTATCCCACCGAGACCTTTTTGAATTAACTATTCATATCAAGATTATCCCTCTAAGCCATTATCAGCACGGAGGTGAGTTAATATGAGTAGCCAAGAGCAATTAATAAGTGCCAATTAAACAAGGTATTCTTTCCTTTCAACAGTCACAAGCAGAGCTCCCAAGAGAGCCTTGTGCTAAGCCTGGTTTTGATTATTTCATCCAGCTCCTCTCCATTAATTAGAGGAGCTTGTGAGGCACACACTTGTCTGCTGCTGGCAGGTCAACATCTGCTCCCTCTGCTCACAACTTTCCAAGTGGCAGTCCATTTCACATAATAGCTAAGAGCTTCCACAAAGAACAGTCAAGACAAATGCCCTGGAAATAAAGAGACGGTGGCTCTAACGAGCCTCATACAAGAAAGTTTGCACATGGAGCCTATCTCAGTAAGGATGGGCTAGGTTGTGTTGCAATAAAAATAACCCCAAACTTTCAGTGGCTCAACACAAACCAAAGTTATTTTTCACTCATCCTAACTCAGCCACAAGTCAGGACCACTGTCCTTTCAGGCTGTTATCAATCCTGAGGCTCCTCCATGCCAACCTCTGCTTCCAAGGTCACAGGCACAGGGGAAGAGAGAACTCAAGGGTCATACATCAACAATTAAGGGCTATGTCTTAGAAGTGACACACAGCATTTCTGCTCACATGTCATTGGCCAAACAAGTTGCATGGTCCTGCCTAACCTGAAGGGAACAGGAAAATGAGATCATCTCATGTGCCCAGACAGGGAGAGGAACTTAGAATATTCATGAGTCCCAATAATAACCAAGGCAGAGTCTGAATTAAATAAACAAAGGCTCCACCTATATTTAAAGCCATTGGGTGCAAAATTACTAGAACAAATCCATCTTCAGAGAAGAGAAGTTCAGAGATGATTTACTTCAATCGACTTTAATCCCTTCTTGAAGAAAACAATCTTTATGCTACTCCTCATGTAACTTCTGGATAAGAATTTGAGTTATTGACTCACTTGATTTGCTGATTCTATTGAGGGCAAATCCCTATGACAAGAGGTCCTCCGGGAAGGGAGCAAGCATTCCCAGTCTCCCGGAATAAGTATCACCTCTTAACCTCAATCATTTCACAAAAATAAAACTTGATTGAAAAATATTCTCAAATTTTCAAACTTTCTGAGACTTTTCTGCAAGGGCGTAGCACACTGTTAATAGTTAACATGCTACTTTATTAGGAGCAATGGAAGGTCCCTTCCCTAGCCCTACCCAAGTAAAGTTCTATAGAATTTGGCCTTGGAGTGCTGAGCAAATTTTTTTACCCTCATAATTCCATCTTTGAATGATACCTGAACATCCCATGCTATCTTAGTTCAAGGACAAGCAAATAATAGGCAGAAGTTGATTTAATTTATTTAAAATGAGCTGCATGAGTGACCCGAATGGGATGTCCTATTTATTGAAGGAGAAACTTGCTGCCTTTTCCTGCCCACAGCACCGCACAGAGAGCTGTCGTCAGCAGGCGGGGAACAGGAGAGGGGAAGGTGGGGAGAAAATGAGTTAATACCATAGCCGATGATTCTGAAAAAGCCTCCTGGTCTGAAACTGATAAGATGGGGTGAGATGGGTTGAAGGATTTCAGTACACTGTGGAAGGGGCAATTTAAAAAAAGGTCAGGTCAAAGCAATCAGTAGAATTTCCACAAACATCTGTAGCTTCTTAGGGCTTCTAATGAGAATTTCCATATTAACGTTTGGTTTTACCAGGGAACTGCATAATCTTCTACTCAATTTACCCCTGACAGGTTACAGACATAATAGCATTCTTATCAAACTGACTTTCCATAATGTAGAAAGACATGGAAGTTTTAGGATATTCTTTGTAGAGTAAGGGAGAGAGGGTGAGAGAGAATAACTTTAAGGCAAGTAAACCCAAATCAACTCCTTTGAATACTTATGATACTTATCATTTTTTTTCATGAATTTTTAATATTCATCAAAAATACATTAATGGTTCAGCCTGGGCATCATTTACAAACTAGACAGCAGTGTTCAGATACAAACAGTAAGTCTTGGGCTTCCCTGGTGGTGCAGTGGTTAGGAATCCGCCTGCCAGTGCAGGGGACATGGGTTCAAGCCCTGGTCTGGGAAGATCTCACATGCCACGGAGCAACTAAACCTGTGCACTACAACTACTGCGACTGTGCTCTAGAGCCCATGAGCCGCAACTGCTGAGCCCACATCCTGCAACTACTGAAGCCCACACACCTAGACCCTGTGCTCCACAACAAAAGAAGCCACCACAATGAGAAGCCTGCTCACCACAATGAAGAGTAGCCCCCGCTCGCCACAACTAGAGAAAGCCCGTGTGCAGCAATGAAGACCCAATGCAGCCAAAAAAAATAAATAAACAAACAAAACCAAAAACTAAAACAGTAATTCTCTACCTCAGCAACAGAAACTCGTTGGGTTTAGGAAATAAACCCATTAGCTCACTTATGAACTGAGAGTGTAGATTCAGTTTCTAGACGTGTTCTTACCAAAAGGAATTCAGAAAAAATTCAGGAACTAGTACTGTATCAAAATAGAGGACCCTGAGTGCTTAGATTCTATAGACTGAGCACTATTGTTTTTTGGTTACCAAATAATAATTTCTTTTTAATTATTATGATACCTTTGCAATGGGACCAGGAATTGCCATCTATACCTGCTTCCTAAAGGAAGATGGAACTGTGGTGAGAGGCAAGGACTGAGTCTCATGCTCTACACTTTTAGTGGAGATAGAGCTTCACCCAAAATATCTGATGGAAAATGTTTAGATGTGCTTCCTCAAGGGACCAGCCCACAGGACTCCTAATTCCTAGAGTTAGGAAATAATACATCGTGAGTAGGATCTATAGCTTCCTCTCTTAAGTCCATCTGGTTCAATTTTGTCTTTGTTTAGGAATACTTTGATTTGAAATAAGCTTATGCTGAAGTTCCATCTGCAGACATTCTAATTTAATTGGTATGGGCAGGGTCTGCAAAGTTGGGTACTGAAGTCAGGTTTTTCTCTTCTCAAGAAGACCCCTCCCCAAAATGAAAGCCATTGACAACTCAAAGAGACATGAAAGAAAGAAAAAAATCCCCCACATAAATGGTTTATCAAAATATTAAACAAAAATTAGACATGGGGCTTCCCTGGTGGTGCAGTGGTTGAGAGTCTGCCTGCCGAAGCAGGGGACACGGGTTCGTGCCCCAGTCCGGGAAGATCCCACATGCCGCGGAGCGGCTGGGCCCGTGGGCTATGGCCACTGGGCCTGCGCAACCAGAGCCTGTGCTCCGCAACGGGAGAGGCCACAATAGTGAGAGGCCCGCGTACCGCAAAAAAAAAAAAAAAAAAAATTAGACATGAGTTTAATCCCCTTGATGGTATAAAGAATATGAGAATCATTTGACCTTGACGACTGGCACTTTCTTTTTCAAGTGGTCCAGAAGGTCATCAGACCTGTGTTCCTAGCCACCATTTGGCCCTACAAAGAACAATATTTTGACTGTCAAAGTTAGATAAAAGCACTTCGCTAATTTCCTACTCTGAAAATTAATCTATAGAGAAACTATAGAAGACACAATTTTGATTTAAGAAGAAAAGGTAAATAATGCTAAGCATGACAATATGAGAGTAGATATATCTGAAAGAAAATGAAACATAGAAAACAAAGAAGGAAGAGTAGGCAGACATGCTGAAGTTGATATAAATAGAGGTATGATAAGAGCAAGTCATAAAGACAATAAAATTACCATCCACAGGAAATGGGGAGCAAAGTGAGGGGAACCCTCATCTTTCCTAACAACGAATCAACAGACTTCATAAATCAAGAAATAATAGATGTGTTATGTAAAGCTAAGGAAATAACCAACGGAGGGAAAGAAAATAGAGGCACAAGTTTGGGGCAAGAGACGTGAGGAATCATCAGCTCTGAAGGACTTTTAAAATTTTAAAACCACATGCTTGTAATTTTTTGAAAAACGAAAGCGTAAAGAAAGGAAAGGAATAATTGGGAAACACATATTAGATTGATTTCCAGCTCAGCCAAGAGCAGAGAGCAGCCATTTATAACCCTGACAGTGCAGAGAGCAGTGGGTGAAAAGCAGGTTTTCCCAAGTACCCACTGTGATCCACATCGGCACTGCAAAAAAAGAAGGAAGCAGGGGGTGGGCAGGTGTAGACCAAAGGAGTGTCACAGCCTGGAACCCTGGCTCTGCCATTTGAGTTATGAGCTTTGGTCTCCCCCAGGAGGGAGTCTGCAACACCGACATTTGGAAATCCAGACAGATACACCCAGAGTTTATCTTAGTGCAGCGGTGTTCTGTTACAGTTAATTCTGCATAATCATAAAGACATGAATCACACATGCAAATTGAGTAATCCATGTAATTAAAGAAAAATGAGCTAGGGATAAACAGAGGGCGGCCCTTCTGAGGGTGTGAACCAAGGTCCAATGCCGGTGGCTCTACTGGAGGGAACCTGCCAGCTCGGAAAATACAGAGATTGCCCGGAAAAGTGAAGCCAGCTCAGAACATAGAGGTTGGAAGAAGCCCAAGAACTTTCTTATCTGGGGTTTTAACCTAGATAGAATGCAGGGGTACGTGTGCTGGGATGGAAAAAAAATCTTTAAGTTCACTATCTGAAATTTGGCGTTTCCTTCAACTATGAATGAAAGCAGCCAACCAACAACAAGAGCACTAGCAGTCTTCACTCCTTGACACCCACAGAAATGACAGGTAGTTTTATATTGCATTTCCGTCGCTGTGAGTATCTCAAAAGATGGCTTGCACTCATTATTTCTTCAAAGTTACAATAGTTCTTAGATCCACCACAAGGTCTTATTATTTAATGTGTTAAGAAGTACACATATAGTTACTCTGACCCAGATACATTTTAAATATTTTTATTACTCTATTTCAGTAAAAGGCTTTTCCTTTGTAACCTTATGTATTTTATTATAAGCATTTAAAAATTAATTCTGAGCAGAAGTTTACAGGCTCCCCCAGACTTCCCACGGGGCCCATAACACACAAAAATTAAGACTCTCTGGAGTCCCATTTGTTTTCCATTTCTGTGTAAAAGAAATTATACAAACGCAGAGTCTCAAAGGCCACAAACTATCTCCCAGTTTCTGTGGGTCAGGAGTCAGGGCCCAGTTTAGCCAGATCCTCTGCTCGGGGTCTCGGAAGCCTGAAATCAAGGTTTTGGCCTGGCTGGGTTCTTATCTGGATTTCAGCTCCTCTTCCAAGTTCGTCCAGGTTGTTGGCAGAGTTCAGTTTCTTGCCACTGCAGTGGGTCTGAGGCTCTCAGCATCTCAAGGCAGCACACTGTTCCCCACCAGGTGTGGTTCTCTCCACATCATGGAAGTTTGCCTCTTTCTAGACCAGCAGGAGCTGACTTTGCTGTAAGGTCTTCCATTTCTGACCTATCAACCCTCTTGTAAAACCTCAGCTGATCAGGTCAGGCCCACCCAAGACAATCTCCCTTTTGATTCACTCAAAGTCAATGAAGGGAAAGAGCCTGGTGAGGAGTGTTCCCAGGTTCCACTACCTACCACTGGCAGTTCAATTTAAGAATTCCATCCCTTTAAGGTATTTGTTTCTTCCAGCGGACAGCTCTTCCCTGATGAAGGGCACATTGCCCTGCTAATACATTGCAGTGAACAAGTACACCAGCCATTGGAGAGAGCAGGGAGGCTACAGCAGCATGAGAGCACAGGATGCTTGAGGACAAGGGATGCTAAAGGGTTAGAAAAACCTTGAGAAACAGCAGTGGGGTTTGCAATCCCAGATGGTCCTATTGAACGGTGATGTGTAAGGCCCATACTTGGCTCTCGTTTCCCTCCCAAAATATGCTGGGTGATATCAAAGGGCCTGAGGCTGATTGACATCGGATGTGGCTCCTCTGCACTGTGATTGACTCAGCAACTGAGGGCATTGGTTTCAGGGGACACAGGCAGAGCTGCAAGGGAATGGATCCCCATCTGACAGTCACTGGACCTGAGTAGGGTGACAGCACCCATATTCTCCCAGCAAGGGAAACCCATCACTCCATGTTATTTGGGCATCGAGAGAAGCATTTCAGTTTGCCCCCTTGACAGATCTTTCAGCTAAAATTTGACTAGGCACTGCTACAGTAAGAAATACTGACTTTAGAGTGCAGAAATTAAGAGTGCAATCACATTTAACCTCCACTAATGAATCAAGCCAGTGTCTTGAACCCTCCTATTTGTTAGAGACTTGCTCTAAGCATGGCAAAGCCCCCTCCAAATCTGCAGTGTCCTGGATACTCCCCAGTCTCATCTCTGCCCAAGCAGGGAGCAAACACAGCACGTTCAGAATAATTCCATTTTACATTTCATCAGTAGATAACAAATCATTTAAACTGGCATCTGTTCTTCTAATGGAAGTGAAAAGGTGGTTCTATACTTAGAATCTGTCCTAAAGATTTGGGATTGGTAGGGCCCCAATGAGAGGGCTGCTGTTTTTAGACGCCAACAGACTGATCAGACTTTAAGTTATATATATTTTTAAAATATCACCCTTGTTCTAAAATACAGTGGCTCTTTTCCAGGGCATTAAGCCATGCCTGAGTAAGCTCTCCCCTCTTCAGAAACAGTTTGCTGAGTTTCAGGTATCATGGGAGAAAAAGGACTGTTAACAAATAACGGAAGGCCCCAGGAGGGTCCTGTTGAGGAGAGAGAGGTCAAAGGCCTTGGACTGTGGTTGAGGAAGAGATACATACATGCAAAAAGAAGTGGGGGGTATGGACAAATAAATTGGTGGATCTCATGTTCTTAGCTTTTTCTGTGCCTTGGATCCTGTTGGCTGTCTGATGAGCTGATAGATCTTTCCTCGGGTTAATGTTTTTCAAGGCACAAAGTGAAATGCACAGGAGTACAAAGTCATATCTGAATTATACTGAAATTTAGTAACCTAAATATAAAAGAATAAGTCTGTGATATGGTAATGTTTGTGCTTCTTTAGTAGCATATTAAAAAAACAAAAACAACAAACAAAAAAAACGAGAACTAGTGAGTGGAAAGTCTGATAATATAAGTGTAAAATAATAATTAGAGTAAATGGTATTTTAAGATGTGGAGCAATTGCATAGCGATATTAAAATAACAGTGATTTCCACTGAAACCAAAGAGCCAGATCTTGTTGTACTATTGTAATTGGTTACCTATATACATAATTGAAGAGAATACAACATTTCAGTGAAAGAAAAGTGTTTTACTTTTTTTCCTTAGAAGTTCATGGACCCTCCTCCTAATCACCCAATTTTGGTATGTGGACTCCAGGCCAAGCAGCAATGAACGTTACCTGGTCACCGTAGATGAAATAATTCCTGCCAAGAAAGGCCAATCTTCTTTTACCTTGACTAGAGTAAGATGATAATTATTAACTCCCATTATCATTTCTGCAACTTTAAAGTTTGAGAACAATGAAGCAGCATGGATTTTGTTTTGTAGAATTTTAAAACCATATTAGACTAGTGAAAAGATAGAGAACCTTATTTAGTTTTAATTCTGCTCTATGGAGTCAAGAGGATGCACAATATGCAAATGTATGCAACTAGTTTTCAAATTAGCATGTTGACCCAGGAGCATTGGCAGTGGAAACAAAATAAAAATAAAAACAAGAGCACGGTTTTTAAGCATCAGGAGGCACGAGAGTGTTGGCTTGTCTCCTAGAGCTCAGAACATACCTCCTACAATTTTGTCTGTGACACAAGACCAGGTTTTTTGCCCCTGACCTACTGCTGCTTCCCAAGCAAATCCTCTTTCTCCGGAGAGAAATTCACAGCCAACCTCCATATGGAAAAGATCCAGGTTATCCTTCCCTGTGAGTAATTAAGTCCATTTCATCTGATCATACTTAAGAAGATCCCCCAAATACAAAAACACACATGTGTCATCACATTTGACATAGAGCTCATTGTTCCCATTAAAGAAGATACTTTGCCTTAAAGAATAATTCCCTATAGGGTTATTAATTCAATCAACCCAATGAATGGCCACCTTGTGCCAGGAAATCTGGGTGGTGAAGCTATAAGCCTGAATGAGAAATACACCTTGTCTAGAGGGGTCCGCTATTTGTTGGAAATTCCTTGAAATTTGAGTTCACCCATGATCATTATTGTTTTAAAATTCTTAAACTTGATAAAGACACTGTTCATGGGACAGGAGGTCTTGAAGGCAGGGCTTTAGAAGTCAAGGTTAATTGAAGGCAATGACCAGACATAAAGAAAAACCTCATAGAACTCCAAGGCGGGTAGGGAAGAAGGCAAGGCTATGTTCTCCCAAGGCAGCAAAGATAACAGACCGCTAAGACTGTTTCCCTTTGGTCACCTTCTGGGGACAGGGGTTTTAGGAAGGGACACAAAACCACAAGCAAACTCTAAGAGAAAAATGGGAACAAGAATGATGCCAGGGAGAGAGTAGGCCTGCCGTCCTGCCCCAGGAGACAGTGGGTTTACACCTTCAATGCATTTGGTGTGACTGTATTTCTCCTAGAAGCTGGAGAAAGAATGGTACATTGCACCCAGACAAGGAAGGAAAAAGCCTGCTCAAACAGCCCCAGCATGAGAGATACAGGGGCCATGCCAACGTGAGAAATACACCAAAACCATGGGCCAGGGGGTTCAGAACCTCATTTCCCAAACTCTCTGGAAGGCAGAGAAGTTTCAGGGAACATCGGAGTCACAGGAGAAGCTGATGCATGTGCCCTTGTTCAGGAACACCACTCCTGTGGGACGCGAAGTGCAGCTTGAAAAGAGATGTTAAATATATGATTCCAGAAATAGACGCTTAACAAAAAGATTAAAACCGTAGAATTGACAGTTGTGCAACAGGCTGTGAAAGACTGAAAATGGTGTGTGAATGTATGTCTTATATCCTCACACTGTGAGGGTGTTGGGTTCATCGCATGTTGGCAGTCAACAGCTTTCTTTTCCAACTACGTGAGTCACTCTCGTAAGTTCTCTCCCCAGTAAAATGGCTTTGTTGGGAAAATCTCCCCAAGGAAGGGCAGCCTGTGGAGTTTGTGCCCCTAGTAATCTGCGGGAGAAGGTAGGCTGTCTGTCTGTGGGTGGGGTCCCAGGTCCCTAGAACCCTAAAGAATAATGCAATGCCAAACTCCCTAACATGTTTGGGATTGACATGTCCACACTGCTATATTTAAAATGGATAACCATCAAGGACCTACGGTATAATACAGGGAACTCTGCTCACTATTCTGTAACAACCTAAATGGGAAAAGAATCTGAAAAAGAATAGATACATGTATCTGTATAACTGAATGACTTTGTTGTATACCTGAAATTAACACAACATTGTTAATCAACTATACTTCAATATAAAATAAAAAGTGAAAAAAACTTTTTTAAAAAAGAATAATGCAGAGTTTGAGAGAATATGCTCATGGATTCAGAGAGTGTCAAGCTCATAGCCAGGGGACACCTGGGCCACAGAAGTACGTGGAACATTCGTAAGGTGGAGAGAGACAGGAAACCCCACCATATCACACATTTGTCTGCCTGATGTTCTGAGTCCCAAATGCCTAAAAGACAAGAGATCTGCTATATAATACATACACACACACACACACACACACACACACACACACACACACACACACACACACAC